>NC_136907.1:38648750-38828750 GCF_949606895.1 Notothenia rossii
CCATAGGGCCAGGGTGGGCCCAGGACGCAGAACTGTGTGCACACTGCACAGCGCTGCAGCATGTCTATGAGCGAGAGAGATGCAGCGTGTCTGTAAGGCCCGCCCCCGCACGCAGATGAGAGAGAGAGAGATCTCTTTTAAAATATATTGAAAGTTAGAAACGGAGATGGTTAGATAAAATGTGCAAGATAACATTTATGTAGCATTTATTTATTGTCGAAATTATGACATTTATAATGAGATAAAATCAAAATGAATGGCCTGCTGATGCTGAATGCATGGGGCAAGTGACTGGAAAACATTTTTAAAGTTATTGCATCGTTTCAGATGATAATAATAATAAATAATGATGATAATTCATTCTATTTAGGGGCGCTTTCAAAGCACCAAGGACACCTTACAATTCATTCTAAGGAAAGGTTTTAGGACAGTACAAAGAATGCAGTCCGGGTGATGTTTTTTATGTGTGGTGCAGATGAGAGAGCTGTCCAGAATGACACCAAGATGTTGTGTTTGAGTTCTTGATAAGCCATTAAAACAGTAAAATACGTGTCTCCTGTTCAACAAAACATACCCATCTGTTATGGAAAAAGAAAGTATTCCAAAAGTATTCTAAAAGTAATCTGCCACGCGGTACCGGCGGGATTGTTGTTAGCTTCTGATGCACAGAAGAAAAATCTGGCCCACCCTATTTTTTACAGGCCCACCCTAAAGTAAATTTGTGTCTACGCTACTGCTCACCAACTATAAATCACTACACAACATGCCCCCAACAAGCTCCGCCTCCTTCCCGAAGAGCTCGACCACTTCTACGCTCGTTTCGACCGGGAGAACAAGGAGGTCCCCATCAAATTTGACCTACCACCAGATGAACCGCCACTCACACTCTCCATCACCGATGTCTACTCCACCCTGAGTAAGGTGAACGCAGCTGGCTCTGATGGAACTCTTGGACGCGTGCTCAGAGCCTGTGCAGAGCAGCTGGCAGGGGTCTTTGTGGGCATTTTCAACCTGTCCCTGGCTCAAGCAGTTGTTCCCACCATCTTCAAGACCGCCAGCATTGTACCAGTGCCGAAGCTCTCAACCGCTACAGCTCTTGATGACTTCTGTCCCGTTGCACTCAACCCATCATCGCTAAGTGCTTCGAGAGACTGGTTCTCTCGTACCTGAAATCCTGTCTGCCTGCTACACTGGACCCATACCAGTTTGCTACCGCTGCAACAGGTCAACAGAGGACGCCATCTCCACGACACTCCACTCTGCCCTGACCCACCTGGATAGCCCCAAATCTTACGTCAAAATGCTGTTCATAGATTCCAGTTCAGCATTCAACACTGTGATCCCCTCCAAGCTGATCTCCAAGCTTCGCCAGCTTGCTATCAATACATCGCTCCGTAACTGGATGCTGGACTTTCTGACTAACAGGCCCCAGTCTGTGAAGTTAGACAACCTCTCCTCCTCCACTTCTACCTTGAACACCGGTGTGCCACAAGGCTGCGTCTTGAGCCCTCTCCTGTACTCCCTGTTCACCCATGACTGCGCTGCTGTTTATGATTCTAATACCATAATAAAGCTTGCAGACGACACCACGGTTGTAGGCCTGATCAGAGGTGACGACGAAACGGCCTCCCGAGATGAGGTACAGCACCTGGCCTCGTGGTGTGCTAACAACAACAACCTGGCTTTTAACACCAAGAAGACCAAGGAGATCATCGTGAACTTCAGGCGGGACAGGAGCCATGCACACACACCCATCTGCATCAACGGAGTTGCAGTGGAACGTGTGTCGAGCTTCAAGTTCCTTGGCATTCACATCTCCGACGACCTCACTTGGTCTCTGAACTCCTCCATCCTGTCAAAAAGGCGCAGCAGCGTCTCTACTTTCTACGGGGCCTCAAGAAAGCCCACCTTGGTCCCAGAATCCTGGTGGACTTCTACCGTTGTACCATCGAGAGAATTCTCACTAACTGCATCATAGTGTGGTACGGCAACTGCTCCGCCTCAGAGCAGAAATCACCCCAACGCAAAGTCCTGCACGGGTCTGATTTTCAAGACCCGCTTCCGCCCCGCAACGTGCAATACTGAACCCGCCCCACTACCCGCACATATTGCAAATTAGTTCCGCAACCCGACCCGTCTGCACAAGATCCGCAACCCGACCCGAACCTGCATATATGAGCAATGAAAATGTGCAATTATTAACACACGCAGTTGCATATTTGTCTCAAAAAGCGTGGGATGTTGGTAATTTTCTCCATCTAGGATGAAACCAAAAGCCTCGCAGACGTTGGATTTCACTCTTGAGGAAGTGTTATTGAAAATGCTGTATTCTCCACTAGAGAGCTTCACCTCAGCCATTTCGAATGTGACGCGCTCAGAAGCAGATTGATGCGCTGCAGAGGTTATGATTATGCGCGGTCCCGCAGGGGGAGAGGTCTGAGGATTTAAACATTAAACTAAATTATTATTATTTTAATATATTTATTATGCAACACCTGCGACCCGAACCGCATCATCTTTGTTTTACCCAGAACCGAACCCGGAAAAAAGCGTCTGAAAAGATACCACCCGCGAATCACTTTTTTTGCGGGTCACCCTAGTAAAACTGCCCAACGGATCACCGGAACCCAGTAACCCACCATTAAGAACATTTTCCCCAAACGCTGTCTGGGCAAATCCAGGAACATCATCAAGGATGCCTCCCACCCCAACTACAGACTGTTCACCCTCCTTCCATCCGTAGGTGTTACAGATGCCTCTGTTCCCGTGCTCCAGGCACAGGAAGAGGTTCTTCCCCGAGGCTGTGACTCAGCTGAACTCCTCTCCATTACTCACTAGCATCCTTGCACTCACCTGCACTGATTAAACGTAGCCTACTTACGGCCACACACTGCGGCGTGCGTTGTCGCTTGCCAGTGAGCATGTCTGAAGCTAGACAACAACCAATCACCTCAATCTCCCGCCCGGACACACAAGCATCGGTTTGATTAGCTAGAGCTTGTACTGGCATATGATTCGATTGGCTGACGCTTCCGTCGAAGCATCAAAAGTAGAACATTGCTCTACTTTTGCAGCGAGCACCGCGAGAAAAGCTACGCTTTGCTGCCACAATGCATGGGCAGAAGCGTTGAAGCGGCAACACACGCCGTGTGTAGGGCCGTTAATGGACATGTCATTTGTACAATCGTGTTACTGTACATATAAGCATTTTTTATTTCTTCTTAATATCACTGTTTTTACATACAATCTGCACTTGCACTCTGTTAATACTCCGTTAATATTCTGTCAATACTTACATCTGTATATTGTAGATTGTATCCTCATTCAATGCTCCCTGTATTGTCAGTATTTATAATATGCAACTTGTTCTTTTTATATATAGCACATCTTGCATTTCTTGTTTGTTTATAGCCTTTATTCAACCAGGTGAAAAAACCCATTGAGATCAACGATATCTTTTTCAAGGGAGACCTGCAGCACATTGGTTACACATAAAAACAATAGAAAACAAAAGGACATCAATACAACATAATTACAGGGGTATACATTAGCAACCTAATTTCTGGTTGGATACTAACTGCATTTCATTGGCTTGTACCTGCACGTTGCACAATGACAATAAAGTTGAATCTAATCTCATCTTTGGATGTGAAATGCTTCATTTAGCATACAAAATACTGTCGACATGCCTACGGAGCAATTTTGGGTTCAATTCCTTGTCTGAGGATACTTCAACATGTTGTCTAGGCTGGGGATCAAACCACTCACCCTCTGATTAATAGGCTTTGCAATTGCATATTAGATTATCTATCAGTAAGCCTAGGATAAATAAATAAAAATGTGTTGTTGAAAAGTTGAAAAGCACCACAAACGCCATTTTCAGATAATCTTCAACCTGTCCAAATCATTGTGACCTTCATGAAGGTGTTGTCAGGACTCTATCAGAATGCACTGGATTCAATTTAGAACCTGACTTTAGCTATAACTTCAGCAGTACAGTTGTCATTTATCTGTTGTGTTACAAAGTCAGTCCACCCCAAATTATTAATTACGTTTATTTTATTACATAACATTTTAACCCTTGACCAAAGGTGGCAGTACCCTTCAGGACACGATAGGGGATGTTCTCTGTAATAATAAGTGAGTAACACTTAAATGAAGACGGTTCAAAATTGAAGCATCAGCACCGGGATATCCTGACTTTAAGTACCTGTATGGGTCAAGAAAAAAAGCAATGGATGCCACATTTCCCACAATGCAACACAAAAGCCTCTTATGTTTACGTGACGCTCAGTAAAAGCCATGTATTTTAATCTCAACGTCTTCAGTTAGTAACACAGTATGACTGCATTCACACCAAATCAGATGTTGGAGGGGGGGTATGGACGGTCATTCCGAAGCTACATGGTCACCAGGTTGTTCTTCCCCCAGGCGTCTTCTTGGTCTGAGTGACGGTTCGGAGGTTTGATGATGCTGCCATCCTGCTAAGGTTGTTTCTGTTTGGACTTTTGGAGCTTCTGCCCTTTCCTTTCTCAAAATACCCTGCAGTCTTGGTTTCAGCAAACTATAACCCAAATGCATATTTACCTGTACTTCACCACATTTCACAAATCAGCCTGGTATGTGTTTCCTTTTCATCAGATTTATTCAGCTTTAATATAAATACATCAATAATATTGACAATATACATATATATATATATATATATATATATATAGACATCTATATCTATCTATCTATCTATCTATCTATCTATCTATCTGTCTATCTATAGAGAGAGAGAGAGAGAGAGAGAGAGAGAGAGAGGAGAGAGAGAGAGAGAGAGAGAGAGAGAGAGAAAATAAGCATACTGCATATAAAGGTTATGCATCAAGCATCATGCACTCACATGTTAACAGAAGACATCCCCCCCTTCCATCATGGAGCAGCAGGCTCCTCTCTTGGCATTCACCGCGTGCCTTAATTGACTGATTTTAAATCAAGGTCCACTGTGAACACTGAGAGAGGACGCCAGTGAGACACAGGGACAACAACCTTGAGGTGTAAAGTACTGAGGTTAAACCTACCATACCACATATGGTTTGTTCCTGCACACTGAGAATATCGCTCTGAATACTTTCAACTTTCAATTGAATAGTGTAAAACTGTACATTTCCAATAATTGTAGGCAACAGAAGTTTTTATTTTATTTCAAGTATGCTGCAGCTATGTCTTTTTATAATTATGTAGTTCTGTCACTGCTGCCTCAGTATAAAATTGCCTAAACATTTTTTATGATTTCAAAACAGAATTATTTGCTGACTATCTTCAAAGGTCACAAGATACCTGCTGATCATCACTCTGCCATTCACTGTTTGCACTGATAGACAGTATTCAAAGGCACAGATCATATTTAATCTCTCTTTTTCATGTCAAGGACACATCCAGCAGGCAGCCATTACAGAGCGGAGCAGGCTGCAGGATCTAAATGAGGCTAAAACGGGATTTGATCGAGCCTTATCAGAGTGTGAGCAGATGGAAGCCTGAGCATCTCAATCATGTTATCCTGCAGGAAGATGACTTTAAAACAGCGAGTGTACAAAAAGGGCTCAAAGATACAGAAGGAATCCCTTCATCGTGTCTCGTGCCCAATGGTGACATATTCTCGTAATAAAAATGCAACTAAAATTGCACTACATAGTTACAATGGTGATATAAAAAAGTTTGATTAAACAGTGAAATAATATAGTGAGTGGTAGATTAAAATCAAAATAAACCTTCAGGCACTGCAATCCTGTAAAAACACCATACTGCCACTGACACATTGGAATATAGTACTGACTATCAAATATTTATCATAAAATAACCAGAAGGGCATAATAAACTCAATAGTAATACGCCAGCAAACAAAATGTCCCTTTAGGAACGTTCGATAGGAGATGTGTCTCCTGTAACCCCGACATTATTCGGAGGACAAGTATGTAGCCGTGCAGCATTAGTCTCAACAACCATTGTCTGTCCAACAATAAGAACACAAAATGTGCACTTGAAAGAAAAAGCGGCTAGGAAATAATTATCCATATTTCCAGCAGGAATTGCCATCTGATGAAACCTGCAGCAGCCTGTTCTACTCACAGAGGTTGCCCTTTATCAACGGATATGGTTAGAATAAGCAGAATGGATCCTAAAGATGAAGCTCTGCATAGAATCACCAGCTGCTGCTCTCCGTGTCGCATTCTCTCCTCCAGGACCCTCCCGCAGCTTACACCCTCCTCCTCCGGCCGATCCTTCCATCCCTCCCGCAGCTCACACCCTCCTCCTCTCGGCCGATCCTTCCATCCTTCCCGCAGCTCACACCCTCCTCCTTTCAGCCGATCCTTCCATCCCTCCCGCAGCTCACACCTTCCTCCTCTCGGCCGATCCTTCATCCCTCCCGCAGCTCACACCCTCCTCCTCTCGGCCGATCCTTCCATCTCTCCCGCAGCTCACACCCTCCTCCTTTCAGCCAATCCTTCCATCCATCGTGAGCCTAAAAAGAAAGTGTTGATGTGCAGTCTCTCTCAGTGTGATGGGAGTGATCTGTGACATGTCTTCCTGTTGGAGGAAGATTGTAAATGGAGTCAGTGTTGGACCCATCCTCGCGCAAAGTGCGTACGGTGGATTACAAGCAGGAGAAGGCTTCAGAGGTTCGGACGGGATGACGTCAACATGCAGAGAGATGCACTCACTCTCTTACCAAGTCCCCCCCTCCTTTGCCCTTGAGACGGGATGAGGCTGCTCTGTTTCCATTTTTCCTCTTTAAAATCAAAGTGCCAAACAGAACAGTGTTGACGAGAAAATGTAAAGAGAGAGAGAGAGAGAGAGAGAGAGAGAGAGAGAGAGAGAGAGAGAAGAGAGAGAGAGAGAGAGAGAGAGAGAGAGAGAGAGAGACATGATGGTATGGCTCTCTTAAGCTCTTAAAGAGATATACAAAAATAAGCTGTTTTAAAATTAGATAAACCCACACATATTAAATAATAACTTCAAGGAAAAGACATAACCAGCGAAAATATATGGGCTCAGAACAGTCTCATAATACACACATGCACACAGAAGGATTCATACTTGTATTTCATGATCCGCAAAAGGATTCACATTTGTATTTCCGGATCCCACACTTGTGTTTTTCAATGCACACACAAATGTGTTCCGTTTCATATACATGTAAATAAAATCCAAATACTGAAAAAGGTTTTACAGATGTATTTTTGATCCTCACATATTTGTTTTCCGTTTAAAATCTCTGAACCTGCAAACACAAACCGCTTTCTGTGCACGGATCGCTGTACATTCGTGTGTGGGTTTTTTGAGACTCCCCTGACGGTCAGCCGATTCGTACTTGTAATTTTTTCTATCTATAGCCAATCAGATGTCTCCTCATTTCTAAGCCAATCACATGAGCGCGCCCCCACAAGGGTAGATTTCTTGCGTTCATAACGTAGCGCTTCATGTAGGCCTACGCATTTTGCGCAATCCGGAGCTGACAGGTCCATGGAGCCTGCCTGCAGGCGCTAATCTCAGGACACCTCCACTCTCAGTAGGCCTACATTGCCACTTTCCGAACAGGAAATGCACGCAAATACAAGCCTTTATATTATTAAGGTACAGCGCCACTTTCCGAAACATTGATGAATGTTTGTGTACACAACAATGGCAGGCAAAACCGTTTTAAATGTGTTTTTCCTGTATGGCGAATACAGCTGCTTTATTTATGTCTGTATGAAGTTGTTGTGAGTGTGGAGGGAGCGGCTACAGGTTAGCTTAGCCTAATCAATCAGTTCATTACGAAGCCAGTGCTAGACAGTGAAATGTCCACGGGGGGAGCCCGCCGGTCATTATCGTCCGATATTCACTTAATAGTTTGATCGGTGCTCTCTATAAAGGCCGATCAGGAGAGCTGGATCTGATCGATATGGACATAAACGCGAGTGAAGTATAACTGGACGTGAGAGAGAGATCAGATCAGCTGCTGAGTCTGACGGAGACACGCAGCTCTGCATGATCACCTGATGCTCCGCCCTCTGTTTAGCGAGCTGACCGGACAGCGCAAAATGCGTATATGAAGTGTCATGAAGTCATACCCTCGTGGGGGCGCGCTCATGTGATTGGCTTAGAATGAAGGAGACATCTGATTGGCTATAGATAGAAAAAATTACAAGTACGAATCGGGTGAGCGTCAGGGGAGTCTCAAAAAACCCACACACGAATGCACAGCGATCCATGCACAGAAAGCGGTTTGTGTTTGCAGGTTCAGGGGATTTAAACAGAAAACAAATACGTGAGGATCAAAAATACATATGTAAAACTTTTTTCTGTATTTGGATTTTATTTACATGTATATGAAACGGAACACATTTGTGTGTGCATTGAAAAACACAAGTGTGGATCCGGAAATACAAGTGTGAATCCTTTTGCGGATCATGAAATACAAGTTTGAATCCTTCTGTGTGCATGTGTGTATTATGAGACTGTTCTGAGCCCATAAAAACAAGAGTTTAGAAAAGAACCAACAAGAAAACAAAGAAGAATAAGCGACAAGCTAGGACAAGCTAGGTCAAGCTAGGACAAGCCAACACAGTTAACCAGGCAGCCAACAGCTACGAAAAATGTAAATAACAACTACCAAGTATTCATCAAAAGACAGAAGATGCCACACTGGTTTCCTACCGGAGCACTTTCAGCCACAGACTGAGATCACTGATGACCCCCACACAGCGCCACAGGAGGTCTTTCCTCCCAGTGGCAATCAAACTCTTTAACTCTTCACCCTTAAGTAATGGGGAACTGAGAACTTCCACACCAACACTATGTGCAATATACATATCAATATAATTACCATCATTACAATACACTCGCTGCTATATATAACTGTGTGCAATATTATTATTAGTATTATTAATAATGCTATGATAACGTGCAATTACGTAACTGCCATTACGTTTTATTTTTTGCACTACTAACTACTAAATACTGCTAATAATTGCATTGATTGTGTGACCATCTATGTTTCTATGTTTCATGTTGTCTGTAGATGTTTAATTGCTCTTGCACTTTCAGTGTACAGTTTTGCTGTTGTGCTGCTCTGTTTATTATATTTTTGTACTCTGGCACAACAATTTCATTCGGGATAAATAAAGTCTTATCTTATCTTATTGAAAATACTATTTGCCTCTTATCTGATGGAAGAGGGACATTTATACTAACTGATACAAAGGAATTGCGCCAAATCTGCTATCTGCTAACTAGCGTGCTAAGCAACAACAAATAAGAGCACCATGGCTGATGCAACCATATATCCAGGGCTGCACATAACTGGTGTGCAGGTGCGCATGCGCACCCACCGCCAAAAAAGGAGAACCGGATCATTTGAATAAAGCGCATTTGCGCACCAACATAGAGAGAGAGAGAGAGAGAGAGAGAGAGAGAGAGAGAGAGATAAGAGAGAGATAAAAAAGAGAGAGAGAGATATGTGCGAGTTGCATAAGAACTGGTAAGATAGCAGGGTTTCCCACACATAGACTTTACTTGGGCGGGCCGCCCAGCTATATTAACTGCTTGCCTCGCTATACCCCTCGCTATCGCTCCGCACAGTAACCCTGCAGCAAGGCATGGGAGAACAGTTGATGGGCGTGCTCACCTACCCCCCCCCCCTGTTCAAAAAGTCAAGTACCCCTCAAAAGGTCCGGTTTATTTCATTTTAAGGATGCGCACCAAGCAACATCTCCAGGTGCTCCTTTGCAAACCAGGGCAAAAAAGTTATGTGCATATATCTATGGGTGCAACAGTCGGGAAGCCCCTCCCCCTTGCACTTGAATACCCAAAGGAGGTAAAAAGTGCACAGGCAACGAAAGATTTTAAACTTTAACTTCTAAGAGATAACCCAGATACATGAACCTGTTAAGTCCGGGAGACCCCGGCGTCCCGCAACATCTTGCAGGAAACAGTGCCTTAGGGCATGTTCATTTAATAAACTATGAATGTTTTATATCCATGTAATTTGGAAGAAACTCATCTAACTGATCATTTTAATTTTGTTTTTAAAAGAAAAACCACAATGCTAACGCTGAGCCTCTGGATTAGCAACAAGCGAAAAAATGCTAACAGATTACTGCACCGAAATTCACTCACAAAACCTTATTATTTATCTTTGCACATTCAACACATCATTTCACATTGTGAGATGACACAGAATCGATGGGTGCAGACATCACTCATGATACGAACTCGCGGAGATAATAACAAGAACAGACATCAAAACATGTGGCGCTAGGTAGCTAAAAACGCTAACGTGGCTCACCTGTGTCGTAGTCTGGTCAAAAGTGGTCTTCAATGGCAATAAAACGATAAAAACGCAGCTGAAGTTAATCCATAGGTTAATCCAATGTGTCTGTGTCACTTTGAAATTATTTCTGATAATCCATAAGCAATAAACCTGCGTTTCCGTTTCTAGAAGTCAGAGCTAGAGACAGCGGCCGTTTCTCAATCGCGAGGATACTGGCTTGGTAGTCGCATACTTCCAAGTCACTTCCTTCAGAAACGAAGCAAGTATACTTCCAAGCCACGGCTTCGGAAAACAAAGAAGAATGGAACAGGCTAACAAGTGTGCCACTCTCTCTAACGGTTTCAACATAAACTGTACCGAAAATAAATACCTCACGATGTATATCTAATTATGAACTTGCTTTACTTTCACGGAACACATTTTTGATGATAACAAATGCAACAAAGTAACATATTTACCAACACATGTTCTACGCCACTACATACTTACATTTAAATCAGGGCTGTATCCAGGATTTTCGAAATACCCAGGTCCAAACATGTTAGGGGGGTTTGGGGGACACCCCCCGAGATTTTGGGGATTTTCATGTTCTAGTTAGGTGCTTTTTAAGTCCTGTGGGGGGTCACAAATTGGATAATATATTGATTTCAAACCATGTCAGTGGGCTGACAATGTCAGCATAAAAAAACAATTGAAAGTATAATGCATAAGAATCAGTTGATTGTTGCTATTAATGATCTGGACATGCAGAAGAGGCTAAAATGATCACAAAACATTGTCAACATTCATTTTCCATGTCTCTCTCCTTTCCATAACCTGCCCCCTCTCTTCCATCTTCTTGATTCTCTCCGTCTTCTTCCTGATCATTACTCTCTCTGTCCTCTACTCTTTCTCTTTGTTCAATCTCTCCCTCGTTGTTCACTTTTTGCTCCTCCTCACTTGTCGCTCCTGCCAGTGAATTAAAAGCAATTCAGTTCATTTCACTTGTTTGTTTGCATTCTTTTTGTGATTTAAATCTGTTTTGTTTGATTCTCAAAAGAGAACAAAGATGTAAGCAAATTGTGTTTTATACAATTGTATGTTATTATGACATAACTGCAATAGGTATGTGGTTTTACAATTATACCTATTGTAAATTAAGACTATTGTTATAGATATATATATATATATATAGATAGATAGATGGGGTTATTAACAGTGCTTGAATTGGAATAAAAAAGGTGCCAGTACTCTAAATCAGCAACAAGTATTTGGCACAAAGTCATAGTATATCCTATAATGCTGGTGGGTTTGTCTCTTTACTGTATATTTTAGAAAGGCTCACTGTACTTAAACAAAATGACTCAGGGTGCATCTGAGATTAGAGGGGGTGCAGTGGTAAAGTGCTATTTTTATAAGTGGGGAGTGGACCTGACACCCTCTAGTCTAGGAGGGTCCGGGGGCATGCTCCCCCGGGAACATTTTTTTTTAAATATTGAAGTTAGAGGCATCAATCTGGTGCACTTTGAGAGCAAAATGAAGAGATATATGGATACCTCTCAACATCTATAATGAAACAACTGTAAACAGATTTACTTTTTCTTTATGGATATAAAAGAAAGTAAAGCTTGACTCCTACTGGCTGGTTAAATGACTCCTCGTCCCTGAGGCCACTACCAGTTTTTTGTGCCATTTTGCTGGATTTATTTGTCAATAGCGTTGCTGCACAAAGTGATAGCCCTCTAGTTTAAATCTACTACCCAAAAAGAAACATATGGAGATGGGTTACTATTTAAAAATAATTGCAAATCTATTTGGGAACAGTGGGGCCGGGCCTCAAATCCTATAGGGGGGTCCGGGGGCATGCTCCCCCGGTAAGATTTTTTTTTTAAATGTTGGACTTAAATGCATCAATCTGGTGCATTTTGAGGGGGAAATAAAGAGACTACACCCATATGAAACAAAAATGTATACATTTAAATAATCATAAAATCATAAGTACATGGCCATAACCAATAACATACAATATCCAATATGAAAAAACATTGAAACGTGTTTATTTATTTGTTTTTGGTTCATTTATAGTTGTGAGTGTGTCTGGGCTCCTGAATCGGCCTCTCCTGTCTCCCTCCTCTCCCCCCTGCTCCTCTTTGAGGCAACAGCAAAGACTAGTTTTAGCTCTCAACAAGTTTATCTTACCTTTTTTCACCTAGTTAACATTTTGTTTGTATTATTCATGCATATTTTACTGATCACTACCCCCTCAAATGGAAATATGTGTTTACATAAATGGTGACCGAACCGTTTGAGACCCACTGAGATAACTTAAACTAAGTGAACTATCTAAAGACTCAGAGAGTAATTTACCTCACCAGAGCTGTAGTTTTCAGCGCTTTCTCGCTCGCTCGCGCCACACATACACCAACACACACCCTCCCGAGCTTGAATGACACACAGAGACCAATCGAGGGCATTAGTATGATCTGTATGAAAGTGGCAATGTCGGCAGGCCACGTCATGTAGACAACCAGTCACCCTCTGTGAGGCAGAGTCAGACCCACATTTGCGCTGCGTTGCGTTTACAATATATACGTATATTGCCGGTGGCTGAGTACCGGCATTTTACTGAGTACCGGCACCTTGCCGGTACTCAGTAAGAAGTGCCGGTACCACATGGGTAAAAATCAGAAGTGCCGGTACTGCGTACCGGTGAGTACCAGCCCAATTCAAGCACTGGTTATTAAGCCTACATTCTTTTGTGTGACTGTACCTGCAGTTTCGCAGTCTCTCTCTCTGCCTGCCTGCCTGCCTGCCTGCCTGCCTGCCTGCCTGCCTGCCTGCCTGCCTGCCTGCCTGCCTGCCTGCCTGCCTGCCTGCCTGCCTGCCTGCCTGCCTGCCTGCCTGCCTGCCTGCCTGCCTGCCTGCCTGCCTGCCTGCCTGCCTGCCTGCCTGCCTGCCTGCCTGCCTGCCTGCCTGCCTGCCTGCCTGCCTGCCTGCCTGCCTGCCTGCCTGCCTGCCTGCCTGCCTGCCTGCCTGCCTGCCTGCCTGCCTGCCTGCCTGCCTGCCTGCCTGCCTGCCTGCCTGCCTGCCTGCCTGCCTGCCTGCCTGCCTGCCTGCCTGCCTGCCTGCCTGCCTGCCTGCCTGCCTGCCTGCCTGCCTGCCTGCCTGCCTGCCTGCCTGCCTGCCTGCCTGCCTGCCTGCCTGCCTGCCTGCCTGCCTGCCTGCCTGCCTGCCTGCCTGCCTGCCTGCCTGCCTGCCTGCCTGCCTGCCTGCCTGCCTGCCTGCCTGCCTGCCTGCCTGCCTGCCTGCCTGCCTGCCTGCCTGCCTGCCTGCCTGCCTGCCTGCCTGCCTGCCTGCCTGCCTGCCTGCCTGCCTGCCTGCCTGCCTGCCTGCCTGCCTGCCTGCCTGCCTGCCTGCCTGCCTGCCTGCCTGCCTGCCTGCCTGCCTGCCTGCCTGCCTGCCTGCCTGCCTGCCTGCCTGCCTGCCTGCCTGCCTGCCTGCCTGCCTGCCTGCCTGCCTGCCTGCCTGCCTGCCTGCCTGCCTGCCTGCCTGCCTGCCTGCCTGCCTGCCTGCCTGCCTGCCTGCCTGCCCTGTTCCTTACCAAAGCTGAGCTTCGACTGACGTAGTCTTTTCATTATATCTGAGTCAGCGTAAAAAAAAAACAATACAACGTTATATCTCCATTGTTTTACTCAAATTGAAATGAAAGAAAAGCATTACAACGTTTGTTAAAAGGTAATCCTTCTGACATTGGATGAATGTAATTAACTTTAGCTCTCTAGCTAGTTTATTCACGCAATTTAAACCAAAGTATAGCCTATAGCTGCAATATAAGTTAGTGTGCATGTTCTCTGACATCTGCTGGTCATATGATATCCTGATGAACAGAAACACAAGCAGCCCGCTGGACTCAGATCTCTAGATACTTCATCACTCCTTCGCTGCTCCGGTACAAGTCCGCTCTGCAGTGGTTTGTTGATACATGTCATCTTCTTCTGTTTGCTTTAATCGAGGCTACGTAGTTATGCAGTAAATGGAAGTACTACAAAGAACCCCGTTTAGTGCAAATATTTCACAAGTTTTGTATACACAGCTCGAAAAATATTACCGAGGTCCGGACCTCAGTGACCTCAATGGTAGATACGGCCATGATTTAAATGTGTGCTGCGCTGCGTCGGTTCAGCCATTCTCTGAAAGGGTTTTTGAAATTGGTCCGTGCGCAAATCATTGTGGGGATTTGAAGGACGCGAAGTCTACCCATGTGCAGCCTCGAAATTACCCCCGAACCAAGGACGTGGCCTCGGTGGAATTCCAAGTATGCTGGAGATTGGAACAGTCCTTCGGCGGCACTAGATAACGTAGGACCTTTGTGGGACGCGGGACAAATAATAAAAATACTGTGTGTGCAGTCCCGCACAAAGGGGGACACCTGGTCCCACACACACACATGGTGCTGCCACACACACACACACACACACACACACACACACACACACACACACACACACACACACACACACACACACACACACACACACACACACACACACACACACACACACACACACACACACACACACACACACACACACACACACACACACACACACACACACACACAGTGCTGCCCCTCACACACACACACCCACCCCCACCCACCCACCCCCACACACACACACACGCACAAGCTTCAAATCAAGTTGCATAAATTCTTGAGCTACGTTTTTATTATAATTACTGTGAAATCTGCCTATTATGTTTTCTTCATTATTACAACAAATACACACTTGCAACTGATAACACTGAGAATGATTTTATATTTATTAGACTGTTCAAAAAATAAATCATGCTTCAAATAAGTGTCCAAGGCCCACTACACCACTGGTTTTCACTATAAGTAAAAAATATTTTTTGGACGGACACTATCATTTACAGTTTTTTTTCTATGTTCAATCTGAATTTTCTTTTTTTAAATAAAAAACATCTATATTGATTCTGACTTTACTACAT
Organism: Notothenia rossii; assembly: GCF_949606895.1. NCBI lineage: Eukaryota > Metazoa > Chordata > Actinopteri > Perciformes > Nototheniidae > Notothenia > Notothenia rossii. Next base: position 38,664,040 of record NC_136907.1, read on the forward strand.
CCAAGTCACAGGTTTATCATTACTTTGAGAAAAAATATTATTAATGTCCCCCTTTTAGAAGGGAAGATATGGTCATTTGTTCTGGGAATGTCATTTTCGAGCCTGAGACCTGAAAAACAGGCAGGTTCCAGGGAACAGTGACCCTTCTCAGAGAGGAGCAGGAGCTGCAGCCTGAAGACAAGCTGCAGGGCACAGTGACCCTTCTCAGAAAGAGTCTGGGTGTTTCTCAATCTCGAGTACGCTTGCTTGGTAGCACATGTCTTCCGAGCGTCTTGCTTCAGAAGCGAGGCAAGAATACTTCCTGGCATTCGGAAAACAAAGAGTGGAACAGGTGAGCAAGTGTGCAGGTGTTAACCTGTTGAACCCCTGTTGAACCCCATCCCCCCGCATCAAAAAAAAACGCATCATCTGCAGGAAACAGCGTCTGAGGCCATAGCCGTGGGAACATGTTTCAAATGGGGGGTGCTGTGGGGATGACACAATATAAAGGGGGGGGGGGGGGGGGGGCAACAACAGCGACTGGGTACTTCCTCCGAAGCCAAACTTTAATGATAAAATAGAGACTACAGACACAGGATGATTGGATACACAAACTGTAACTCCCTCCCAAGTACGGGCAAGCACAATGCCACAAAAATAATAAACGCATCGACCACTGACATATTGCAAACTGACATATTGCAGAACTGACATATTGCAAAACAACCACTGACACAGGAAAAACAACGGCATCAGATCTATCTTAAAACTAAAAATAGCAATAGTAGGCCTCGGGACTGTACATGGTGTTCGTGCATGAAAAAAATGTCTTACCTTAGGCTAATACTCCGAAGGTGTTCTTGCGCTCGGGATTCATACTGAGGAAACTTTTCATCATGTCCTGTATATCCATTTGTTCAACGATGTCTCCGTGCACATGCATGAGTGTAAGGTGTGTAAGTCTTTTCTGGGACATGCTGCTCCTCAGCCAGGTTTTAAGGCGTCTGAGTGTGGAGAAACTTCGCTCCGAGGATGCAACTGATATAGGAAGGCACATGCAGAGTTTCATTAGCCTCTCTGCTTCTCCAAAAAGAGATCTTGTCTGAGGATGAAGTTCTGACAGACCTTATGCAACCTCTTGTACTGTCTTGTGAACAGTCTCTTTAAAGGCACTTCCCAACATCTGGAGCTGCAGTTGCAGTCGGCCTAGGTCAAACCCCGTGGGTAATTTCAAAGCCTCTGCGTCCAGTACCGCAACCGGCTTTCCGTTTGCTGCGTCAATTGCGATCTTCTCCCTGAATGCCGCTACTCTCATCCCATCCTGGTCGAATCTCCTGCTGAGCTCAGAGTGAACCAGATCCACAGCCTCGTAAAATTCAGTCCTCCATCTGACATCATACGTTGCCTGTTGCAGAGATTCAGCCTCTCTGGTTTGACGATACCGGGCAGGTGTTTTGCTTACCCTCACCCTGTATTCATTTTCATCAGGCATCTTTAGGCCGTACCGGGTAGCACTCTCTTTCACTTCGTTGATCATACCGGCCACACCATCAACTCGCAGGGCACTAACGCGGTCCATCAAAAGGTTAACACACTCAATGGCACCGAGTGCACTTGCCTTTTTGCTCTGCAGGGTTTTCGCGACAGCCTCACAAGGGCCAAATAGCGCTTCAAATGCGCGGAGGCTGAAAAGAGTTTTGCCTTTGAGGGCCTGTTTGTGAAGCCCGGCAACTTTGGCCCTGGTATCCCCTCTCACACTTCTGTCCTCCTTCAAACTCTCCAGTGTTGCCAGTAAGACAGAGTATGATGCGCAACAGCGTTGAATTGCTTTGGTGCGCACACAACATCGCGTTGGGCATAGACCCAGAATGTTAACAATGACGTCTTCACAGCCAAATAGTGATTCAAACAATTGCTTGCGTTTCACAGCAACACTCTGCACAAAATTGAGTCCTTCTGCAATCAGGTTTACCTCACGTGCAACTTCCTGGAGTACAAGATCCAGGGCGTGATTGCAACAGTGTACATACAGTGAGTGTGGGCTCGCTTCTTTCAGCCGGGCCTGAACACCGGACAAACGGCCTGACATATTGGCGGCACCATCAAAGCAATACCCCTGTAGATGAGCAATAGGAATATTCAGTCTCAGTAGAATGTCTTTCAAACAGGTAAAAAGTGTCTCTGCTGTAGTGTCTGGGCAGTTGTAAAATCCTAAAAAGTCACAGTGTGTCTCCAGATCCTTGTCCACATACTGGAGGCAGCAGGAAAACTGCTCGTCAGTGCTGATATCGGTTGTACCATCAGCTGTTAGTCCGTAAAATTCACTGACAGACGCACGGGAAACTATTGTCCTTTGAACAGAATGCGCAAATTGGGAGATAATCTCATTTTGTATGGTGTTGCTGACCCAGTTGTCCCGCCTCATAACGCATTCTCTTTCCTTGTGTAAATTATATGTCCTTTCCAACATCAACTCGTAGAGAATGCCGTCGCGCATTGTGTCTCCTCTAAATGGCAATCCCTTTCTTCCAAGAAAGGAAATCAAACGGAACAAAATCTCCAGGACATTTCTTGCCGTCTGTTGTCTTTTAACTACACCATCTGAAAGGAGTGCAGTTATTGGAGTTTGCTGTAATCCAGAAAGTTTCCTGATTGCCTCTGTGTGTATAGGCGATTTCTCGTGCAAACTGAATTTAGCAGTTGCTTTTTGCCAGTTGGAAAATCCCCTCCCCACAAAAAACTTATCACCATGGTCTGACTCTGAAGATATTAGTTTTTTCTGCACAGCCTGGAGGCATGCAAAACAAAAAACGCTATCAGTCTCTATACTGTAGGTAAGCCATCTCCACTTATCAAACCAGCCGGGTTGAAAAGAACGGGAAAAGTTTTCCTTTCCGAAATGCCTACCAGGGAAAACGTGGTTACGAGGCTGGCACGACGGATGCGTTAAAGTTGCAGCAGCCTCACTTGGTTTGGAGCCGTTGGCATTAGCTCCCCCCTCTCCTCTTCGCACTTGGCTGCTAGCGCTAGTGCTAGCGCTAGCTTCATTCTCTCTTTGGCAGCTGTCAACGACTTCAACAGTGTTAAGGACGTTCTCTCTTGGCAAAGAGTTTCCCGAGGTACTTGGGCTTGAGCTATTGCTTGGCATGCTGTCCGAGGTTGTGTTGCAATCAATTTTACATATTTTTGAAGGATTCGAAAAGAAATCTAATATTCGCTTTTGTGCCGCCATTATAGTATGTCCGTCCTGTTACTGTACTTGTACTGTACTTAACTTGTCTGTATGTGCTTGACGTCATTTCCGACCAGACTCAAAATGTGTAAAATAAGATCTTAACTTTTTAAACCACATCCTATCATTTAAATTTGTCAGTATATGAACATAACCAAAACAATTGAATGAAACTGTTTTTGTATTATTAATATATTTTTATTATTTTTTATTTAATCTTGTGGAAGTGCAAATTCCCTGTCCTCCACCGGGGGGTGCTGCAGCACCCTCAGCACCCCTACTTCCCACGGCCCTGTCTGAGGCAGCGTTTCCGCCAAGGGGGCGTCTTGCCGTCATTTTACGCCCTTATTCAGCTCGGGACGCCCTGAATGCGAGCCGAGGGCGTCCAAAAATATTAATATTTAGAGAGAAGATCGAAAGTTTTTATCGCTTGAAATGACGAAAAGGAAAAAGGACAAGGACATCCCGCTGTTGGAGGTGCAAAGGAATCTGGTGGGAGTTTTTTCGGAGTATTGAGGATCGTTTCCCCGACATCAGCGGTGCCTGCTACCGGACAACACGGAACGTGCGCGATTTGGACGCGATGAGCGGTGCTATTGGAGCACGCGTGTGAGCTGCGAGCACCAGAGCCTCGCAGTGGCGAAACTGAGGCTCCGTGGTAAACTGTGGTAACATGAAGAGCCGTTTGGGAGCCGAAACAGCTGGCGCTTTGAGAGAGCCGAGCCAAATGATCTGGCTCACTAACGTAAAAAGACAGTATCTATCAGGGACGGCTCAAGTCAAAATCAAGTTGTTTGATGAAACAAAACATAAATTCATACAAAAAAAGTGGTGTAGATTTTACTCTCATCTATTATTCAAAACCATTCTATTTATTCTAACGTAAATTACATGCCAGTGTTTCATCTTTTTATTACTTATATTTTTATACTTTATTTGCTATGAGTTATATCTGAAGCAAATTATGTTTCTGAAGATGTGCAGTTAATTCCACCCTTTAATGTAGCATAAATGTGAACTCTCATTACAGGAACAATACCGGAAACAGACGTAGGAAAGGTCCTCAGCTCGCTGATTGGATGTTTTAGCCTCAATGCAGGTTTTTAAAGATATTACTGATTTTCTTTGAATATAAGAATGGAAATACTGAGTCAGGGGATTTGGGTGATGGGAGACACATCTATCACAATTTCAATAGCTTACCATTAAATGGCAGATATACCTTTCTGTCTGTGATGTTTTGCAAATCAGATATTAAGGTGTAGAAGTAAAACATGAGAAATAGTATAGCAATATCCTGTAAAATTATGTAAAAACTAAATATCTTCAGATGTTATACATACATAAGTGTCCTACAGTACACTAATAATACAAAGTTATTATTAGTATGCTGTGTGTACCTTGTGTGTACCTTGTGTGCACCGCCTAGTGGTTAAAGCACGTTATTGAATTATCTACTTACTTTCATAGGGGGAAAGTAGAAGGTCAATGATAGAAATATAAAATATAAAAAATCAAGAAGATACTGTAAGTGATCTCTACAATAAAACAGTTTAGTGCATGATGTACAAATATATTAATATGAGGATGTGCAAAACAGACAAACTAATTAACCTTTATTAACACATTAAATAATACTTTAGGTTAAGGTCTTCTTTCAAATAAGAAAAAAGCTTTGGGGGTATCTATCTACAGATGAATATTAAGCCTTAAGTACTTCACGTCTAAGATATTGCTTTCCTGCAATGTTAACTATGTTGAAGCCCTTATTTTAACTGATATTATACACATTAATTATACTCTTATGTATGTAGATAGAATAAGACATTTGCAGAATTTGACAGTTTAATGGTGGAGGTATACAAACATATTGATAGATGTCTTGTAATGCACTGTTGAGGAACCTGTGACCCAAGTTTTTCATTCATTGCATAACTACACTGTAGTTGTGTATATGATATGTCAACAAACCCTTGAAAATCTTGAAATCTTGAAAGGGATGTGCAAAATAGCAATTATATACAGTTTTTAATTAACTATTAGTAGAGAATAACGATTAATGAATATACTTTATAGAGATCTGCAGATAAATGTTTAGTCTTCTCAAGCACCAACTATCAAATATCTCTCCTGATTGTTGGCACTTGACAATCACCTTTCCCTGAATTGTACTCAGGTGTAACTAAAGTCTGCTTTGAGGGTTGTTTATATTTCACATCATTAATCAGAATCTGCAAAGTAACTAAAATAAATGTAGTGGAGTAAAAATACCAGGTTAACCTCTGAATTGTAGAGGAGTAGAATTACAAAGTAACAATGAGCTGTCATGTGGATATATATTAATGCTGCCCATTATGGATACAAACGATTTTTACCCATTTAGTAATTACATGTTTTAAATTTGTACACACCCGTTTTGTTTCCTATCGCCTAAACCTCCAGGGCTGTACACAGTTTAATACTGTCAACTTCTAATTTTGGGAAAAACGAAAACGTCTTTTATAAATACAATTCCCAGTAGAGACGTGCCATAGAGAACATGTTACGAAACACAATAGCCAGCATGTGTAATTCTCGGGGGGCATTCGAGTCCAGTTTTGAATAGTCTGCTGTGGTTTGGTTCCACTCCAACGTCATCCAATCAGGTTTGTCGCAAAGCGGACAGGCGTCGTCCCGATCTGCTGCCCTGCCCTATCTTCAGTGCGCATGTGCGAGAAGGTCCGCCATATTGGACAACTCCCTACGGCAACCCAAGTAGGATACTTGACACAGTGGCTTTTGAAGAAGCACAAAAAGAAAACACGAGAGAGATGAGTTGTATTTCGTCCCTACTGACCGCCAGAGGCGGTGCTTTAGCACTGGATATGTCCAGCGCACGCATGCGCCGTACGACTACCAATAACAACAAAGTCACCTGTGACCCACGTGACACCGGCTATATCAGCTGGTGTCATCAGAGGATCTGTTTCTTACATCTTCTCGCTGCGCGAGGGTACCGTGGCTACAATATTGTAGCCTACAGCATTCAGTTGGAACGTTTGATTTAAGGATTTCTCTGCATCCAGCTGGCTGCGTGCAGCTTCGCGACTGATCCATTCCGAGCCGCGGGGTTACCCGTCCTCCAGGAGCTGTGGCCGGCTGCGCAGAAAACTTCAACGGACAGGTTGGTGTCGGCTTGGTCGGTGACGGCAGTGTTTCCACTCCCTCTCCCAGCTAGGTTGTCCTGATTTCTGTCTTGGTTGCTACCTGGCTTGAACTTTCTGGCTCAGCCAAACTGTGTTCTGCCCGGTCAGCCACTTTGGCTGACGCTTGAGGTAAGCACCGGATTACCCGTGCTGTTTTTCTTTAGAAGCCAGTTTCCTTAGCTTGTGTTTTGCTATTTTACTCAATCAGTGAAGGCAGTGTTTTCATCCCCGGCTGGCTAGCTGCCCTGTTAAGCTTCCTTATTTGGTAGCTCTGTGCTTCGTTTACTCAGCTAGGTGAAGGCAGTGCTCTCGCTCCCCACTCCCTCTGCTAGTAGCTTTGCGCTTTCGTTTACTCAGCTAGGTGAAGGCAGTGCTCTCGCTCCCCGCTCCCTCTGCTAGTAACGCGGGTGTAGGATATTACACCCCTCTCTCGTTCGGCGAGTAGGAGCAGGGCTCTACTCCTTCCGTTCAGCAGGTAACTGGTGAAGGCCGTGTTCTCGCACCCGGCTCCCGGTTATGCTGCATCCGGCAACCTACATGATGGCTCATCCATGTAGCGCCTGCATGGCTTCTCTCGAGCCCGAGGACGGCCACGACCGCTGCCCCTCTTGCCTTGGTCTCGAGCATTTGAGGGTGGGTCTCACGCAGGACGCCTGCATGAACTGTAGCTGCATGACTTGGGCGCTCAGAGCGGCCAGAGTCGCAGAGGTGGAGCATCTGGCAGCAGCCAACGGATACCTCTCCTTGTCGCATCTTCCCCCAGCTCAATTCTGCTGTTCCCGGCGACCCAAGGGAGCGAAGGCTACGGCCGCAACAGGAGGACTAGAAACAGGCTGTCCTCTAAGGTGGATCGGTTAGCCATCGACATGGACATGATGAAGTCGCTCCTCTTAGCCCTTCAGCCAGTGGCCGGTATAAGGGCTGCTGGCTTGCCGCCTGCCCCTCCTTCGGTTGCCGCATCTCTGCATGAGGATGCCATGTCACTAGCGGCCTCGACTAACCTCTTCAATGAAGAGGTGGACAAAGAGGCCCCATTCACTCCCGGGGAGGCTTCCCACTCCTCTGCTCAGGGCTCTCTGCAGGGCGTGGCCATTATCCGTGCGGCCATGGCACACTTGCAGCTTCCGGTTCCGCAGGCCGACGCGGCTCAGGCTACCGCCTTCTTCAGGCATAGCCCTGCCCCTGTCCCCCTCACCGTTCCTCCTTCAGAGGAGTACCTGAGGGAGCTCCATGCATGCTGGAGAGACACCAAGGCCCTCTCCTGCTTTAGTTCTGATGCCCGGACCCTGGCTGCCATGCAGGATCCGGCGAGGGTTGGGCTGGGTCGCATGCCACCCATCAAGCCTGCCATCGCCGCCCTGATTCTGGCTCCTGATGAGGCTCTAAGGCCTGATGCCAGGTGCCCTCGGCCTCAGTGCATGGTCACTGACGAACTGCTCTGTAAGGCCTACGACGCAGCGGCACGCATGGGTCGTATGAGCGGTTTCACGACATCTGTCAGGGAAACTATCCTGAATTCCAGAGCTCCGTCCACTTGAGCACAGTATGAGTGAAAATTGAAGCTCTTCTCCCACTGGTGTTTGAGTAAGGCTGAGAATCCGGGACTTTGCTTCGTGGCCACCGTTTTAGAGTTCCTGCAGTCCCTTTCTGGATAGTGGACGTTCTCACTCCACTTTGAAGGTGTATATAGCTGCTATCTCTGCCCGACATGTCGGAGTCGATGGCGCCACAGTGGTTGGTGTCCCTCTTCTAAGAGGGGCTCTACGACAGAGTCCCCCTAGCACCCCAAGGGCCCCGGGCTTGGGACCTGCCCCTAGTGCTGGATGCCTTATCATCTCCTCCCTTCGAGCCCCTGGCCCAGGTCGAGCTTAAGTGGCTGTCCCTGAAGGCAGCATTTCTGCTTGCCATAACTTCAGGGAAGCGAGTTGGGGAGTTGCATGCCCTCTCCGTGGGCGATACATGCCTGAGGTGGAACTCCGATGGCTCGGGTGTTGCCCTCTGGCCGAATGTGGCATCCTGCCCAAGGTGCTTCCACTTGCCCCCCCAGCGGCCCATCCAACTGGCACACTTTAACGTCCCACAGGAGAGCCGCATGCCCGAGGCGCTTTGCCCTGTGCGTGCCCTAAGAGCGTATGTCGAAGCTACGGCCTGTATACGGCAGTCAGAGCAGCTCTTCGTTTGCCATGGCGGCACTAGGAAGGGTTGTGCTCTCTCCAAGCAGCGGCTGTCCCACTGGGTTGTTGATACAATCGCACGTGCCTATGGGGCCAGTGGCCACCCCCTGCCATCAGGGGTGAGATGCCACTCTACAAGGAGCGTCTCAACGTCATGGGCCGCCCTGAGAGGAGCGCCCCTGGAGACCATCTGCGCCGCGGCGTCTTGGGCATCTTCTGGCACATTCTCCAGGTTCTACCGGGTCAATGTTGCCACCACCTATCCTTTGGGCGTGGTCCTGTTGCCAAGCTCCGCTGCTTCCAGCTAGGTGAGTATTTGGTTTCTTCATGACATGGTTGGTATAAGTCATCCAGTGCTAAAGCGCCGTCTCTGGCGGTCAGTAGGGACGAATTAGAACGATAGTTACGTCTGTAACTACGGTTCTATGAGTCCCGGATGACCGCCAGAGTTTCCTGTCACTCAGAATTCAAGAAGATTCTGGGAACAGATCCTCTGATGACACCAGCTGATATAGCCATATGTCACATGGGTCACAGGTGACTTTGTTGTTATTGGCGGTCATCCGGGACTCATAGAACCGTAGTTACAGACGTAACTATCGTTATTGTTATTACAACGTGACTTCACTATTATTTAACAACTCTTTTTATTGGGTTCTTTTATTTGGGGTTAAGTGCATTGTCAGAATAAGTGAGAAATGGATTTAACTTCTGTTAGACACAGTGGCGGCTGGTGGAACATATTTTAGGTGGGGCTGGGGAAATGGTGACCAAACAATACTGGGGGGGGGGAAAGGACAAATTGAGGCTTAAAAATATGAGAAGACTGATCAATACCTCCATAATCTTCAGTGTGGTTAGCTATGAATCTTCCAAAACTTCCAAACACCTTGTCCTGGACATAGTTTCTACAGTATAAACTGTGCAACAGTACAGTAGGCCCACACAAATTGCAGAACACCGGGGCTTTGGGAACACTCAAAATGACTTAAAATGATTTAATCCCCCTGTTAAGGGGATTTTTTCCCCCGTTTTTTTCTCACGAAACTGTGTCTTTTACGGGAAGAAACTCAGCTAACTGATGATATGAACCATATTTACCGAAACAAAACACAAGTCTCACAAGAAGCGTTTAAAAGAGCCCTGAGCGGAAAAAAATGCTAACGCACTCTATCAATCGGTATACTTATCGAATATGCACAAACAAGCTTAGCTAACAAACTGAGATTCCACCGATTCTAGAAATATAAGTATCATCATTGAGCGATCAGAACTGGCGACAGGGGAAGCAAATACAGACATCACACTTTAGGTGGCAAAACACAGAGATATGCTCACCTTTTGCTGTTATTCTGATCAAAAACGAGAAAAACGAGGCTGAAGGTTAATCCATAGGTTAATCCAATGTGTCTGTCACTTTGAAAAAATTATTGATAATCCATAATTCCATTTTCATGTCAAAAACTGAGTTTTCATAATAGCAAAAATAGCTGCTAATGATAGCTTCCAGAGTGTATGACAGCTTCCTGTTTTGTCTCCTTGGACACGAGTCAAAACAACTCACAGACTGCACCGGGCGCTGACGTAGGCGCCCCTGCGACCATCAGATTTGACGACGCTGATTGGCTGAAATTATGTTTCGGCGGCAAAGTTTAAAGATAGCAACAGTTGGCTTCTGCTGCAGTTGCTGCAGAGGGTAATGATACACGGACAAGGCCAGGCAGGAAACATGTGACTTAACAGTAGCTTTAGACATCGTAACACAATTTTAAACAATATTTTAGATTATACATTTCACTGATACCAATTAAATATATTTTTTAAATATATATTTTTTTATTTTTAATGTGGGAAAAAGGGGGCCGGCCACCACTGGTTAGACAGCTATATGCCATACATTTTGCATACATTCACAGTAAATATTTATTCAGTATGATAGCTGTCTAACAGAAGTTAAATTCATTTCTCACTTATTCTGACAATGTACTTAACCCCAAATAAAAGAACCCAATTAAAAGAATTGTTAAATAATAGTGAAGTCACGTTGTAATAACAATAACTCATCTCTCCCTCGAGTTTTCTTTTCACATGCGCACTGCAGATAGGGCAGGGCTGCAGATCGGGTAGTGACAGGCCGAAAACTTATGGTACAGACACCGGCAGCCACGGCGCGCCGGGCCGGTAGCCACGGCGCGCCGGGCCGGTAGAGTGACCGGCAGCCACGGCACGCCGGTAGAGTGGCACTTCATCGCGACTTGCCTGGTGGCGATGTCATATTATAATGCACAAAAGGTGGGGTAGGTCATTTTGGAGAAAACAGCTCAAGTGCGATAGAATTTGAAAATACGTTTAATAAGTTAATAAGTTTGTGCATAGATTGAAAGCTGGTAGGCCATCCAGTTATTTTAGCCGGGCCGGATAAAATGATTGGTTGTGCTTTTTACAGTAGCTTCCACAGATGACAGTTTTTGATGGATTTTTTGTCAAAGCACTTAAGATATTCATTGCTATCGGCATGTTAAGAGCATTCCATGGAATATAACAAAAAGTGTATCTCGAGCCGGTTTCTCAAACTTACCAACCCCACCTTTAGGAGTAGGCCAGGGCTATTCAATAACACATTCAGTTGGGCCAGATTTTATAACTACAAAATGCAGCTGGGCCAGACATTCAGCGGCCTGTAAAAAGCGGGTAATGACACATTTTAAACCAACACATATTACTGAGATGAAAAACATGCCATTTTTATTAATTATTCATCTAACAAAGGTAAGTCAAAAAGTGCATAAAAACACAACAAATTAGCATTAATTTAACAGAATCTGAGGCTTCTCAAAGTGCACACAAAAAAAAGTGCAGTTGCATTACATTTGCTTGCTTTAGAAATCAAATACTCTGTTTTTGTTTTTTTTAACCAGGCACATCACAAAGTGCATTTAACTGAATACAATAATAGCAGTCTTAATAAATGTCCTCACATACAAAATAAAATTGGATACATATGACACATGCACATCAAAAAGTGCATTAATAAACAATTAAAGAGCTCCAATGTAACAAAAAGAGGTAGCCTATAGCCTACTGTAGCATTACTATTTTTTCACTTTTCAAGTAATAACAAACAAATCATACGTTTTGGTCACATTTGACCCAGACACATTACAAAGTGCATTTAAGTGAATACAAAAAGAACTGTCAAACCTTCAGTGCACAAACCCATAACAAGGGACAAGGGTAACTAACATATGAATGAATACTACACTAAACGTCTAATATAGTAAACTAGGTGCTTACTATCACCTCATTTGTGATTTGTCATCGCTGACTTTCTCAATGGGAGAAGTGAAATGTTTTGTTTTGAACAAGAGCAGTGATTTGTGGCTCATAGGATGTCAATGCAATCCTAAAACATTGGTGAAGAGCGCTGTCAGTCAGGGAGCAGCGAGTGCTACTTTGTATTGAGATAATATGTGAAAAGCTTGATTCACATTTGTATGTTGATCAGTGGCGGCTGGTGGAAAATATTTTTGGTGGGGCTGTTGATATAGTGAGTAAACTTTTTTTTTTTGGGAGAAATGACCCCTTAAATTGGGACTGCTGGTGATGTAATGGCCCCATAAAATCGTGGTTCTAGGGCCAGGAACAACCAGGCTGAGTCGGGCTGAGTATGCTAAACTAACTGCGGTCAAGCCAGCCTCCACGCGGGAAAACCTAGTCAAGCCAGCCCTCACGTGATATTGCGATGCGCGAATATCCTATGCATTACGGTAGAGTCAAAAAAAATCATCCCTCTGTGTTTAGATGAGAATAAAACAAAAACTGTCCAGTATCAAAGACTAATTTCACTTCAGGGTGATAGCAGGACATCCCATCTAGTCACTCAGAAAAAATCAGGACATTCTGATGTAGAGTTTCAAAAATAAAAGACCTTTGAAATCTGTATTGTATGAGCTATCATCCCTGTTTTTAGATGAGAATAAAACCAAAACTGTCCAGTATCATAGATCCATCTCACTCCAGTGTGATAGCAGGACACCCCATCTAGTCACTAAGAAAAAAACAGGACATTCTGATGTAGAGTTTCAAAATAAAAGACCGTTGGAGTCTCATATATGAGCTATCATCCCTGTCCCCAAAGGTATTTTATTTTGAAACTGTACATCAGAATGTCCTGTTTTTTTCTGAGTGACTAGATGGGGTGTCCTGCTATCAACCTGGAGTGAGATGGATCTATGATACTGGACAGTTTTTTTTTAATTCTCATCTAAAAACATGGATGATAACTCATACAATACAGATTTCAAAGGTATTTTATTTTGAAACTCTACATCAGAATGTCCTGATTTTGATACTGGACAGTTTTGGTTTTATTCTCATCTAAACACAGAGGGAGGATCTTTTTTTACTCTACCGTAATGTATAGGATATTCGCGCACCGCAATATCACGTGAGGGTTTTTCCGAGTGGAGGCTGGCTTGACCGAAGTCTAAACTAGAGAGAGAATCGCTGTCAAGGGGGCTACAAATACAACAAGATGAACATATTTGACCTTGATTTAATTGTAATACACGTTTCAAAATGATGCCGAAGTAACAAAATACTGATACCGGATAGTAAAAACCATGAATTAAGGCTTTGACAAGTCTGCAGACAGACGGCAGGCGAAAAACCTTTTAAAATGCGTGTTTTCTAATGGAGATTTGGCTAAGCTAACGTTGTAAATGCTCCGACCGTCCACACTCACAACAACGGCCTATACAGACATAAATAAACCAGCGACTGTATTCGCCATGACACAGACAGTATGTGGTTTGTACTTGTTTAACTTTTGTCTAGTTTCTGAACAGATATGAAGAGCTGTGAGCTCTGAGTGCTAAGAGCTAACAGCTGTGTCTTTTTTCTGGGGAGCTCATTGAAGATGACGTCAAGGCTCCGCCTACACTGCGTTACTATAGATACTACCCCAGTTCCTCACGAGTCTAAAAAACAACTCACGTCAACGCACGTAAGCAACGTGGGCGCCAACGTGAGCGCTCTCGTGACCAAAATATTTGACGGCGCTGATTGGCTGAAATTATGTTTCGACGGCACAGTTTACTATTGAGACTTTTGCAACGTGCTGGATGCTGCTGTTTGGCTCGGGGGCAGCGCCCCGTAATGATAAACTAATGCCAAGGGCAAGGCCAGGCAGGAAACATGTGACTTATCAGTAACTTTAGACATCGTAACACAATTTTAAACAAGATTTTATTGTAGATTATACATTTTACTGATACCAATTGTATGATATTTACCTTGTTCATTAAAAATAAAAAATATATATATTTTGAAATATATATTTTTTTAAATATTTTTTTTTTAATTTAATATGTTTTTTTAATTAAAAAAATTGTATGTGGGAAGAGGTGGGGCGGTGCCCCTAGCGCCCCTATGGGCCGGCCGCCACTGATGTTGATCCAAACATACTGAGCACACAGACTCTCTGAACGTTAGGGATCTGCTGTTTGTTGACGCAACTCCAAAACTTCGCTTGCCCGTTAGTGCGCTGCTCTTGTGCCATGGTTACGGATGACTGCATGTCAATAAGTTCCAGTGTAAATTTCCCCTCATTGATGCAGCGGACCACTTCCTTTGCTCTGGTTGATACGTCCCCCTATTTGCAACAGTGAAGGGGTCTCTGGCAAAGCCCATCACCTCTGTGGGCAGAGCAAGTCCAATCGACCGGCAAAGTTCTCTTTCAACCTTGAAATGAAATCTGTCATCACATCCGTGATTTGTGCCGGGGATGTGATGTGTTTGTGGAGCGTCGGAAAATGCAGCATCTGGCCCGTGCTCAAGACCCAGACTCACACCCAGGTTCCTTGCAGTCTGAGTCGGGAAACAACAGAGGTGCCAATGTTGATGGACAGGTCAAGGATGGGATAGTCCTCACCTGGGATGAAGAGCCGTTCATTCATTCCTGTTCAGGTTGAGCTTCAGGTGGTGAGCAGACATCCACTGAGAGATGTCAGCCAGACAAGCAGAGATGTGGGTTTCAGACAGGGGAAAAGACACAGAGTATTGAAGCGATCATACATGCAGTGAGTCCAGGCGGGCATCTGAGGAAGATGCTATTATCGTTCAGGCAACATGAGGGCCAAAGTCATGAGGGCCAAAGTCTGAAAGGAAACAAATGAGATCTCACAACAATTGTATATGGTTCCAACAATTTTGTTGAACTATATACAAAACAACAATTGAAAGGTTGAAAAGTAGATTGTATTTTCAATTTATTTTGGGGAAAATGATTGCCACAAAAAATCCAAAGGTGTGTCAACACACCATGAAAGGGGGAGCAATCAGTTCAAAGGAAGAACAATATAAACATATTCTCTGTAAAAAGTATCCATGCTTGGAGGAGTATCTAAACATTATGAAATATACAGAATAAATTAGAATACTTTCCAATGATCCAAACTGTCATGACGAATGAACAGGACAGCATATACAAGCGTTTGAAATGTGTTTCCTCTGGAGGGGGGCTGCATCTCTTCAGGGATAAGGTGAGGTCAGTCATGGTGGGGGGGATCTCTGAGTGGACCGCTGATCCTTCATAGAAAGGATCCAGCTGACCTCAGCGTAAAGATCAGTTGAAATTTAAATCAAAAATGTTCAAGTTGTACTGTTTACCTTTTCTGCATCCTGTAGGACTGGAGCATTACATTAAATTATATCCCGCCCTACTCAGACAACAGTAGGAAATATTTTATGTTTAATAACGGATAATAAAACTATGGAATTTCATGTGTTATGTATCGCTTTAATGTGCACAGTCATGACACAATTGTATAGACACACAAAGGGAAAGTGTTTTTAAACGGTTCAACTGACATCATTTATTAACATGAAAGATCCTCCAAATATTGACATGAAAATGAAAAAATAAATGTTTGTCAAGTCATTTTTGGGGTGCCAGATGGTCCATCCTGGTAGAAATGTGAGTATATATATATATATATATATATATATATATATATATATATATATATATATATATACACACTGTGCAGTTTGGAAGCGTGGACCACTAAGCTGCTTCAGCTCTGGTCAGGTCTATCCACATCATCTGTGCTAAAGCTAAAGGGCTTATCGTAGCCCATCAGGTGGTTGTAGTCATGTGGAAGGGGGAACATGTCAGGGTTCACCAGCAGCCCTGTGTCACCAGCGTAGAAGGTGGTGAACATCTGGCTGACAGCCGGGATCCGGACCTGCCTTTGGTGGAACACGCTCCTCTTCTCAGTGAGGAACACGCTGTAGGTGATGGCGGTGTACTTTTCTCTGTCTGGGCTGTGGTAAAGGCGGATCACGTAGCCCTTGGTGATGAAGTGGAGGACGACTGGGGTGATGAAGGTGAAAAATCCCACGACTCCACAGAATGCAGCCTGTAGGGCGAGGCTCTGGACACCCAACCCGGTCTTCAGGAGGATCTGAGGCATGATGAGGAGGCTGGCCCCGCTGGAGCTGTAAGAGAACAGCTTCACACCTGACAGGAGATCCAGACAACACAGGTTACAGGAGAAGAGTACTCCTGCGTACGTATTACGTATTCTATGACTGGCCTCCATTTTCCATGACTGTAAAATATGATATTATCCAGGACAATTTATAATCTGATTGGTAATTTTTTGATTTACAAGTTTAATATTTTAGTATGCTCTTTTAAATTTGCCTTTAATCTGCACTGCTCTATTCATGTTCATTTCCCCATTACTGCACCACTTTTCCCACAAAGCTTCATGAGAACTTAGTTCATCAGAACTCTTTAGTTCTGATGAACTAAGTACAGATCGTGTTCACACCGGAATAAGTTCCTGGGGGTGGATTAGGCAAAGGAAGTCACAACTTCTTCTTCTGCTGCTGCTTTGGGTTTACTGGCAGGCCGCAAACAACTTCACGGCGTATACTGCCACCCGAAGTCCCCGGCCGGAAGTCCCCGGAGTTGGGGACTGGCTTCAGTCGAAGCTGCTGGGACTCCCAGCAGCTTCGACTGAAGCCTTCAGAGTAAATCGCCAGAACGCCGACACCTCCTCATCTCCACCGCTCCCATGTTTTCTTTTGTGCTGCCATAAATTAGTCTCTCTGCGTTTCTGCGCTGGGCTAATGCTAATGCGAGGATAATAAAATGGCGGCCTCACAAAACTTTTTGGGAGTTTTACGGGGCGTTGTTTGCATTCCGCCCAGCCAATCAGACATAGGAACCTTTTTCTCCCACGAAAGTACCTGCTCTCTAGCAGGGACGGAAAAGGGGGTAAAAAAAAGTCCTAAAACTACTACCACTTTTTGGTGTGAACGCGACATTTCGGAACTATATCGGAACTAAAGTGGGAAAGGTACTGCGGTGTGAACGCGGCTATTGTGGGAGCACTTTAAAAGGATTTTTGATTTTTAAACACTATCGAAATCGCAGCTAGTTCTAGTACCAAAGAAAGTGGCCTTGTCTACAAATCAATTTATACAGACTTATGAACAAATCTTAGTTTGGTACAGATCTATGGGCTCAGAACAGTCTCATAATACACACAGAAGGATTCAAACTTGTATTTCATGATGCGCAAAAGGATTCACACTTGTATTTCCGGATCCACACTTGTGTTTTTCAATGCACACACAAATGTGTTCCGTTTCATATACATGTAAATAAAATCCAAATACAGAAAAAAGTTTTACACATGTATTTTTGATCCTTACATATTTGTTTTCCGTTTAAAACCTCTGAACCTGCAAACACAAACCGCTTTCTGTGCATGGATCGCTGTGCATTTGTGTGTGGTTTTTTTTAAGACTCCCCTGACGCTCACCCGATTCGTACTTGTCATTTTTTCTATCTATAGCCAATCAGATGTCTCCTTCATTCTAAGCCAATCACATGAGCGCACCCCCACGACGGTATGATTGCTTGCGTTCATGACACTTCATGTACGCATTTTGCGCTGACCGGTCAGCTTGCTAAACAGAGGGCGGAGCTTCAGGTGATCATGCAGAGCTGCGTGTCTCCGTCAGACTCAGCAGCTGATCTGATCCCTCTCTCGTGTCCGGTTATACTTCACTCGCGTTTATGTCCATATCGATCAGATCCAGCTCTCCTGATCGGCCTTTATAGAGAGCACCGATCAAACTATTCAGAGTGAATGTCGGCCGATAATGACCGGCGGGGCTCCCCCCGTTGACAGTTCACTGTCTAGCACTGGCTTCGTAATGCACTGATCGATTAGGCTAAGCTAACCTGTAGCTGCTCCCTCCACACTCACAACAACTTCATACAGACATAAATAAAGCAGCTGTATTCGCCATACAGGAAACACACATTTAAAACGGTTTTGCCTGCCGTTTTTGTGTACACACAAGCATTAATTAACGGTTCGGAAAGTGGCGCTGTACCTTAATAATATAAAGGCTCATATTTGAGTGGAGGTGTCCTGAGATTAGCGCCTGCAGGCAGGCTCCATGGACCTGTCAGCTCCGGACTGCGCAAAACGCGCAGGCCTACATGAAGCGCTACGTCATGATTGGCTTAGAATTGAGGAGACATCTGATTGGCTATAGATAGAAAAAATTACAAGTACGAATCGGCTGACCATCAGGGGAGTCTCAAAAAACCCACACACGAATGCACAGCGATCCATGCACAGAAAGCGGGTTGTGTTTGCAGGTTCAGGGGATTTAAACGGAAAACAAATATGTGAGGATCAAAAATACATATGTAAAACTTTTTTCTGTATTTGGATTTTATTTACATGTATATGAAACGGAACACATTTGTGTGGATCCGGAAATACAAGTGTGAATCCTTTTGCGGATCATGAAATACAAGTGTGAATCCTTCTGTGTGCATGTGTGTATTATGAGACTGTTCTGAGCCCATACAGATCACACCCTCATCATTAATATATGATTAACAATGAAAGTGATGCAAAATAATCCTTGTCTTGCATGAAGTAAATAACAAATTAATTGTTTTAATGTTTCAATTTGTATCTTGGAGCATAATAAAAGATGACATTTGTGTTGTTGTATATGGGGCTCTGATTAAAAAAATTATAATTTAAAGTTCAGTGTTGGGTTTTGTTAGAAATTAAAATCAATGTTTTGATGGTATAATGTAGCTTAAACAAACCGTCAGTTTAAACGCTCTTTTATACTGAAAAACCAGAAATTCTTGTGCACAAGCAGTTAAGCTTTTATTCTGAAAATCCTTCATCTACGGTTAGCATGTAGCATGTGGCTAATATACGATTTCCTAAAGAGGTGAATTGAGAAGCGAAATGACTTGGTGTGGTGAAAACCGAAACCTACTGATTTAACACTACAACGATAGATGTCGAGATACTACTATGTTGAATATTAAATGAAAGTACAGTTTATTTGAATACATTATTGTTTACAGACGAGAGTAGCATGTGACAACATCCGGAATGACCGGAAACCAAACGAGCCGAGAAGTATTATTTAGAGTATTGATTACAGCGTTTCGAATGTGTTAAATGAAAAGTGATGAAAGAGAATATGAGGAGAAACGACGTGTTAAGCATATATTGAATGTGAAAATAACCTATCCTCTGTTTAAATGCAATAACGGACATTGGAGACGAGGTGAGCCGGCTGGCGGGGAGGAGCCAGCAGAGGATATATATAGCAGCGCCGGAGGAGAGATCCGCTGTCTTCTTCTTGCTCAGGAGAACCAGATCACAGCTGTTTTCTGCCGGAACAATATTCTGTCTGTAACACTACCGCGCCTTTTTTAATTAAAGTATCCCATTTGAATCTTTTCAGAGACTCCATTTAGTCTCATTTTAAAGCTTCTCTCCTGGACGCGAGAATAAAGAACATATTTAACAATTGGCGAGCTAGCCAGGATCTCGCAAAACCGGGAGAGACTACAGCAGGCTGCTTGCTGGACCCGCTGGCATCCGTTCAACATACAGAGAGCTCAAATCAACTAGGTAAGGAGAAACCTGTTATATCGAATTCTTCAATAGTTAATGTAGGACAATGTTAGTTCTGTGTGTTTGACGGCGGCCAGCGGATCCTGAAAATAGCTGTGCAATTTAAGTTAAAACAAGCCTAAATTGATAAATATTGGTATCATACCACGTGGCGTTGCTTTGTTACAGGCAGGGTGAGTTCAATTTCTTTTTTTCTATTTAACCCTGCATGCTATTCGTTTGTCTGTTATTACATGTCGGCTAGAGGCCAATCACTATATGTGTCTTTTGTTGCGTTTTACGTTTTACGTGAATGGTTTTAGGCCATTAAGCAGTCGGGACTGCTTGAGGCAAAGACACAGCCAAAGTTTGAAGCTAAGGTTATTGGAGTGAGTGTTTTGTGTAACAACAGCGTGAGGCTGTTTTAAAAAAGTCCTTTTTCAAGGAAAAGGCCTGAGGAGTTTGAAGCTTTCAGTGGTTACTCTATTTCTGTTTTTCAAGACATTGCGTTGTGGATTACGGCAGGAAGTGCGACATTCGTGCGTTAGATAGACGATATTCTTCTGATTGTGTTTGCTTAGCGTCCTATTTGTCCCATAAATAGCGTGTTTAAACAGAAGAGATGACCATACTGGCTCTTAAAGTCAAAACATTTACGTACATGGGTAGAGGGCTATGACGTAAGGGTATGAGGCCCATTTAAACAGACCATACTGGCTCTTAAAGTCAAAACATTTACGAACATGGGTAGAGGGCTATGACGTAAGGGTATGAGGCCCATTTATCAGTGTAAACTAAATAGAAATGTTATTTTAAACTACAGTGTTGTGTGTTGAATTTACTAGACAAAATATCACCTCACCAATTTCAACTCCAGGTGTTTTCTCAAATCCCTTTGTTCTTCAGGTCAAAGGTTGGAAAACCAGTTGCCATCTTGTCTTGACCTCATGTTCACGGTGAGCCACACGGCAGTCACCATTTCATGAAATGCTAATTGAAGTACTCTGTTTGCTTTAACACACTGAGGCTAGGCATTCCATCTTCTAAAGAACATCATACTTCTTGTTAGAGTTAGAACTATTGGAAGTACTTCTGCTGGTAAATGTGTATTGGCGGTTTTGTGAATATTCTTCTTTGCAAATGTGTTTTGGCGGTTATGTGCTGTGTTGTTTAACCATAGTGTAAATTCCTATTTTAAAGATATTTTTGAGGAAACTAAGTTTCTCCTTGTTAAAAACGAGTCAGTTTTGAAACAGCTATTCCCTAGTGGATTAAGCTGGAATTTAAAATAGCGCACTCTGGTGGTAGTACAGAATTATTACCCAAATAGCGGAAACACCATAACATTGTGAATTTGAACCAAATTCATATTTCAAAGTCAAAACCATACACGGTACAACTTTATTTTAACATTTCATATTTTAATTTTGCATATTTTTTATATATTTAACTTTATTCATATTTTACCTTAAACTTAAAAAAAAAAAAATCTATAAAAATAATAAAACCTTGAGCAAGAAAAAAAAAAAAAAAAAAAGTTAAAGTTCGGACGAACAGCAACGAAGGTGCTAGTCAGAAGATTAGTGCTTCATCTTTGATAAGTTCATAAATAATTACAGAACATGTCACCAAAACAAACTAAGTTGAGACTAGACGCAGGGCCAGGCTCAACTGCAGATATCAAGGAAAGGGTAAAAATCAGATCCGATGCTTTAACAGTTTCAAGTAAAAGACAGAGGACATGGATCAAAGCCGGACAACCCTCTTGGTATGGACCTGTAAACATTGCTATGAACAGAGCTGAAAAAAGAAAAGCTATGGTTGCAAGTCTGGTACTCCATCTGGAAGATGCCAGCCAAGGATTGACAAACAGCTTACATGTGGAAGAACTCGGCAGAATAATGAAAAAGGAACTCAACAGAGGAATGGAAGAGAGACGAAAGGCAGTTGAAGCCCATAATGACATTATTGAAGAGAGACGAAAGTCAGTTGAAGCCCATAATGACATTGTTGCAGATAGACAACGGAGAGAACAAGAAGAACGAAGAACCGGTGCATATACCTCCATGCCATTGATAGCGGCTGGAAGAGGAGGATTTCAATACAAATCATGGACTCACAGGGACATGGAAGCATTAGTGTCAAAGCTACCTCCACTCACGAAAGGAGGTCAGAAGTGGGTGAATGATCTGAAGAGATACACAGCCCAGGACCACCTGTGCTTGGGATACATGAGGGCCCTGCTCGGACGGATTGAAAGACGACTTGAAGTGAGAGCAATAGATTCCGAGGCCAATTGCACAAATGACCCAGATGACACTCCATTCAACTACATCAGGTCGAATTATTGGGCTGCTATTCGTCACATCTACCCAACAACACAGAGTTTACATGCCCTCA
This sequence comes from Notothenia rossii, assembly GCF_949606895.1. Classification (NCBI taxonomy): domain Eukaryota; kingdom Metazoa; phylum Chordata; class Actinopteri; order Perciformes; family Nototheniidae; genus Notothenia; species Notothenia rossii. Next base: position 38,685,971 of record NC_136907.1, read on the forward strand.
ACAGCCTGAGAAAAGAACCGGGGGAAGACATGTATGCCTTCCTGAAGAGATGTGAAGGAGTGTGGGAGGACTCCACTGCAGAACGACATGACGTTTCACCGTCTGTCGTAATGCTGTGGAAGAACGCGGTCATTAACGCCCTTCCCCAATCAGTGCAGGCAAGCCTGGGAGATGTGGTGGCATTAGACGCTATACCCATTGAAGAATGGAGACAACATCTCATTTACAATGATATGAAATACCAAGCAACCCAGAGATGTCAAAGACGTACAGAATTTCCAAACATGAACCAAATGCCGCAGACAGCCTGGTATCAACCACAACAATGAGGAAGCTTAGAGGACCAGACCATCAGGTGATGCATCTTCAGCACTAGAGTATTTGGAAATCCAGCTACATAGAGCCACATATGTCACCACAGGAGGGAGAGGTTGAATGTTATTTAAAAGATAGTGAGTAGAATATTGCATTTACACAGAGCATCCACAGATTAGAAGTAGCAGAGTAGAACATTTAGCAGACTATTTTTGTAATTATGAGAAGGAAAATACATTACGAGTGATGTTGTTCCCCCACACAGAAAACTATTGTGTCCACACAACTAGTGAGGTCAAGAAGACGGGCTTCCACCCAAAATATGCAAGGGGCGGCGATACACCTGACGTGAAGCTGTCCAGACCTGAAAACAGAAACTCGATTCTGCTGTGGTGAAGTCTGGCTACAAAGGGAGGTGTCCGATAGGGTCGCTTGTCTCAAACCTGTGAAGAAGTCAACAAGAACCCAGCTGAAATAGAGAGTGACTGTTAGCGGGAGAACAGTGACAGAGCGACAGAGACTGGCCCAACATTTTCCAGCCAGTACATAGATGGACCCCGTCAGAAGACCGGGGCTGTGTTTAAAGGGGAACTTCATTTATTGTTAGCCAGAAGTGCAGTTTTTAATCAAACAATTATTTGATTTATGGAGTCAGATTACATTTTTCTCATAAAACACAATTTTATAATCGGTCTGAAGTATCTGTTTTAAGGCGTGAGCCGCAGATTAAATAACATAACACTGATTAAGAGCTTGGATGAAGAAGTTGTAGGGTTTTTACAACAGTTTCAAGAATCAGTCTTTATTTATTTATTCTTGAGTAACTTTACTGATTTATAGTGTTGTGCGTAAGGCAATATCTCATTTGAGTGAGGGGCACCAGCCCTTCATGCAGGTCACTCTCTGAGAGAATAGTTCATATTTTCCCTGCAGTTTGGAGAAATATTATTTTATCATATGTTAGTTCAGCAGTGTCAACCAATCCTCTAATCCTAGAATTATTGAGACGCATTAGCGACACCAGGGGTATGGTTTTTCGCAGCAACGATGATGCATAATACCATTACAAAAGCCATTATTGAAACAAGTAAACTATTAGAAGTGCTAATTGCTGATTTTTTTTTAGTGAATATGCATTTATACCATCGGAAAACCATAAATCATACGATATTTTTGTACCCCTTGTGGGTACACGGAGAAGTTATATTTCTTTAATGCAACGTTATGGGTTTTACATGTCCTGTTCAGAATAGGGTAATCATTGCAATATTAATTGAGCATTTTATGCTCAAAGGAGGGAGTGTCATGATTATACAGATATGTTGATTTCAGTGACGTTGTAGTTAATAAATAATAACATGTAGTCAACAAGAGATATGCCGAAGCTCGGGCCTTCTCCAAGGAGGGAGTGGTCCAGTTTTAGATATTAGACAAATAGAAGTGGATGAATATGTCAGAACTCTGAGTAATATTATGCAAGTTTTGTCTACACAGCAGGCTAGGAAAACTACAGAGATACCAGACGAGACACCAGAAGAGACTCCTGTTCGGCCAGGTGATTGGGTGAGGGTGAAAGTTCACAAAAGACAGTGGGCTGATCCCCGGTGGACGGAAGCATGAAAAGTTGTAACGAACTTCAAACGCGCTCCGGTTTAAAGGTAAAGAAAAAGGAGCAAATTGACACCACCTCACACATTGTCACCCTTCACTGGCGACTTCCAGAACATTATTGGGAGTTAGGACTGATTTGGCAGAGCTGGAACAAAACAATAAATAGAAATAAGATAAAGATAGAAACAGCTCAAAAGACAAATTGTCTATAGATTTTTATAGACTGTACATTAATGTGAAAACCTATTTTTTCTTTTACATCTGTAAAAAGAGTCCAATTTCTTATGTTATTTTTGTACTCATTATTTAAATTCTGTAACGGACACAACCAGGGATAAAATAGAGATGATGACAAGAACAAAGCCAAACCAATTGTGGGGTCCCCTAGGGATAAGAGTCAGAATAGCATTGTTGATTGTGCTCATTACACTTGGCACCTTTCTGGTTGGAAGGGGAGTACAATATTATGTAAGACATGGATCCATTAGTTCACTCATAGAATGCCCACATCACTAACAAGACTCCAGCTGGGTTTCAGAGACTTTCACTTATCCCCAGAGCCAAAAGATCAGCTGAGCAACAAGAGGAGGAGTTAGAAATACTCGGTCCCAAACAAGAGGCGGTTATAATCAAGATTATTCACCCCCTTATATGCAGTTCTTGTATCAAATGATGAGATGGGTTTAAGTGATTGGGATATGTAAGTGATGGGGATTTACAGATTAGGGGAATCTCTAAATACACTGGATCCATGTTTTAGTCTGTACCAGAAACACCCCCTGTTAAGCTATGAACAACCGATCGGTGACCTGAGCACAATTATTGAAAATGATTGTTAGACACAGGCTACTAACCCACAAGTACAGCTTTGTACGTACAAACTCTATGAACAAGATTCCCCAGCAGATAGTGGCGACATTGCAGATATGTCCAGTCACAAAAGTTACTACGGTTCTAAATAACAGTGAGATTTAAAGTGATGGAGAAAATATGGAGACGTTCTTTTATAGTGTGTGAAATATGTGGTGCTTGAAACATGTAGGTATTTAAATGTATAGAAGAAAATGGTTTCCTGAAAGAGTTAATTGGAATAAACATGTTACAGTGGGTGAAGGCAATGTTTAGGGATATGGTAAAATTATTAGTAGACATGAATTGTGTTTAGATAACATTTAACAACTAAGATAGATAGTAAGATTAGGAAAATAGAGTGGAAAAGGTTGGATTTATTTTACCTCAGTGTGTTAGAATTAACTATAGATAATGCGTCCCGAGATCTCTCTCTCTCTCTCTCTCTCCACCTGTCAGAACGCTACGACCCCATCGTCCAAGCAGACAAAAGACCTCACCACGGAAGACTCCTCCTCCTCCATAGAACAGACAGAGAACCAGAGCTGAACCAACAACTCCAACGCTGCATCCAGAACTATCTCCACCTGAGGCATCCAGAACCAAAACCAGGTGACATAAAAAGGCACACTCTCATCGGTCCCCCACAGGACATGAAGTTCCAAGCTGAGCCACAAGATTTGGGCACAAGAGCAGAGTGTGGGACATGAGAGCGGAATACGCCCTCCAAGCAACCAGTAGAGACTGTAAAGGAGGAGATGAAAAGCAAAGCAGATGGGACACTGAAAAGAGTTACAGCGGAAGGATCCAAGAGCAGATGGACTGAGGAGAAGGTGGACGGAGAAGAGGACAGGACGGAGGAGTTGGCATGGTCCGGCAGAATGTGAGGGGGTCGTGGCTTGACAACCAGAGGGGGAGAGAAGGAAAACGGGAGTTTGTGAGTTTACACATAAACACACTTATTCACCAACGAGAAATACGTAAAGAAAAAGATTTATTAGCCATGAATTAATCAACTGGTGAATTTATAAAGAGGAAACTATTAAATAACCCTACAAACACACTGAGGGTAGAACATATTATTCAATCTTTTCATCATATGAACAAATTATTCTTTAAGAGTTTTTTATTCATGTGTGAATTTGGGTAAGATTGAATTTGTTACAGTATAGACCTACAGTTTAAAGGGATGGTTTTACTAACCACTCTATAAAAGCAGACAAATCTTTATTTGTATGGAAAATGTTAAAGGTAGAGCTAGTACCAAGCCAAAGATGGTATTCCAATCTAGAGTATTGATTTCTCCATTGTAGCATGGTTATTACCTCAAGAGGGAAGATTAAGGTGGAAATAACATTTGTTTTTCGTCCAAGATGTAGAGTTTTAAAATGACACTGGGCAAAGAGCAAAAGCAAAGTTTATTTTTTTTTTAAAACTAATGTAGTTGGGAGCAATACATGCAGGGCCTTGGAGCACTCATTGTGATGGTGCATATTTGTTACAACAAACATCGTTTAGGGAGAAGGGGTCGCTCAACCCACCCTGCAGATGTTTTAAATCTTACTTGCAGCTTCAGAGGGAGCGCACGGCACCAGAGTATGAGTTTTAAAAGACAAGCGCCACCAGCTCCTAAAGGTCATCCATTCACCAGATGACCTGACTTTTAGAGATGTTATTTAAAGGAGAAACATATCTGCCATTAATGTAAATTCCTGAATTAAACTACAAACCATTAATGAAATGACTTCTGTTTTTAAAATCCTTGTTAAAGGAGGGAGAAGTTATCACATGCTCGGGCACCCAAGGTTCCACACACTGTAAAAGGGGTTAGCATAGCTATTTAAGTAGACCAGAATTGAAAATAAATTAGTATAATGAGTTATTGATATTCCACAAGTTTTCACACCATTTCAGGGACTCTATCACTGCATTAGAACAGACCACCCAAAGGTACTGAGTAGGAACTTTTAAGTGATGAAACTCTACAACTGTTGTAACTGACCAATATCTTCTCCCAGAAATGACTGTCTAGAATGCCGTACCCCAGAGTAGAACGTACAACGGCCCCTTCTAGAGAACATATTACTTTCATACCTTAAATGGTATGAAAGGAGGGAGGGTAAATTTCTCAGGAGGAGACGGTTACAAATGCTAGCAGAACAAGACGACCCACCCCGTATACAGATGTGGATGACAATGATGAGTTAGTTTAAATGATATGGATGTTCGGAGATGAGATTGATCAATGAATGTCCAGCCGATGTGATTCTTTAAATGATGAAATCATGTGAAGAAGTGAGCAAAATTAAAATGGAGTGAATCCATTTCAATTTACTTCATACTATTCCAAGATAGTATATTTTTAATATTTTTATTATTCCAATTAATTTTACACTATTCTATTCCATTTTATTTGACTTTATTATTTTATGCTATTCTAAAATGGTTTGTTTCTTTTCACTTTTTAAAAACAAGTGCCTTAACACCGAGTGTGGTATGAGAACGGTTTCTGTGAAAGGAGGGAGGAAGAAATGTTCTGATACCAAGCCATTGCTGCTATTTTGAAGAATGATATTGAATGTAAACACTAGAAGTTATGCACAAGGGAAAACTTTTATGTTTGAACACAGACAATAATTTATTTTGTATTTTTGTAAAGCCGGCTGTGAAACCATTCCATTTGATTGTATGTTTGTTAATATGAGATATGTAATATGCAAAGTTCAGATGAAGAACTCATTGATTTCAGTATTATACACACCTTTTAGGTGTGTAAGGAGGGACTGTTAGAAATTAAAATCAATGTTTTGATGGTATAATGTAGCTTAAACATACCGTCAGTTCAAACGCTCTTTTATACTGAAAAACCAGAAATTCTTGTGCACAAGCAGTTAAGCTTTTATTCTGAAAATCCTTCATCTACGGTTAGCATGTAGCATGTGGCTAATATACGATTTCCTAAAGAGGTGAATTGAGAAGCGAAATGACTTGTTTTGGTGAAAACCGAAACCTACTGATTTAACACTACAACGATAGATGTCGAGATACTACCATGTTGAATATTAAATGAAAGTACAGTTTATTTGAATACATTATTGTTTACAGACGAGAGTAGCATGTGACAACATCCGGAATGACCGGAAACCAAACGAGCCGAGAAGTATTGTTTAGAGTATTGATTACAGCGTTTAGAATGTGTTAAATGAAAAGTGATGAAAGAGAATATGAGGAGAAACGGCGTGTTAAGCATATATTGAATGTGAAAAGAACCTATCCTCTGTTTAAATGCAATAACGGACATTGGAGACGAGGTGAGCCGGCTGGCGGGGAGGAGCCAGCAGAGGATATACAGGACTGTCTCAGAAAATTAGAATATTGTGATAAAGTTCTTTATTTTCTGTAATGCAATTAAAAAAACAAAAATGTCATGCATTCTGGATTCATTACAAATCAACTGAAATATTGCAAGCCTTTTATTATTTTAATATTGCTGATTATGGCATACAGCTTAAGAAAACTCAAATATCCTATCTCTAAATATTAGAATATCATGAAAAAGTATACTAGTAGGGTGTTCAACGAATCACTTGAATCGTCTAATTAACTCGAAACACCTGCAAGGGTTTCCTGAGCCTTGAAAAACACTCAGCTTGGTTCAGTAAACTAAATCACAAGTATGGGGAAGACTGCTGATCTGACTGCTGTCCAGGGGACCGTCATTGACACCCTCCATCAGGAGGGTAAGACACAAAAAGAAATTTCTCAAAGAGCAAGCTGTTCACAGAGTGCAGTTTCAAAGCACATCCACAAAAAGTCTGTTGGAAGGGGGAAATGTGGCAGGAAACGCTGCACAACCAAGAGAGATGACCGCAGCCTTAACAGCATTGTGAAGAAGAGTCGCTTCCAGAATTTGGGGGAGCTTCAAAGACAGTGGACTGAAGCTGGAGTCCAGGTATCAAAAGTCACTGTTCACAGACGTGTCCGGGAAATGGGCTACAATAGCCGTATTCCCATGGTCAAGCCACTTCTGAACTCAAGACAACGGAAGAGGCGTCTGACTTGGGCTAAGGAAAAGAAGCACTGGACAGTTGCACAGTGGTCCAAAGTCCTCTTTTCAGACGAAAGCAAGTTTTGTATTTCATTTGGAAGTCAAGGCGCCAGAGTCTGGAGAAAGGCTGGAGAGGAGCAAAATCCAAGTTGCTTGAAATCCAGTGTGAAGTTCCCACAGTCAGCGATGGTTTGGGGAGCCATGTCAGCTGCTGGTGTTGGTCCACTGTGTTTCATCAAGCCCAGAGTAAATGCAGCTGTTTACCAAGAGATTTTAGAGCACTACATGCTTCCGTCTGCTGAAAAGCTCTATGGAGATGAGGAATTCATTTTCCAGCATGATCTGGCACCTGCCCACAGTGCCAAAACCACCAGTAACTGGTGTACTGACCATGGCATTACTGTCCTCGATTGGCCTGCAAATTCCCCTGACCTGAACCCCATAGAGAATATGTGGGGTATTGTGAAGAAGAAGCTGAAAGACACCAGACCCAACAATGCTAATGAGCTAAAGGCCGCTATTGAAGCATCCTGGGCATCCATAACACCTCAGCAATGCCACAGGCTGATTGCCTCCATGCCACGCCGCATTGATGCAGTAATCCGTGCAAAAGGATTCCCAACCAAGTACTGAGTGCATTAATGGACATTTTCAAATGTTTGATTGTGTTTTGCTGTTATAAATCTTTTTTTTTTACTTGGTCTGAGGAACTATTCTAATTTTTTGAGATAGGATTTTTGAGTTTTCTTAAGCTGTATGCCATAATCAGCAATATTAAAATAATAAAAGGCTTGCAATATTTCAGTTGATTTGTAATGAATCCAGAATGTATGACATTTTTGTTTTTTTAAATTGCATTACAGAAAATAAAGAACTTTATCACAATATTCTAATTTTCTGAGACAGTCCTGTATATAGCAGCGCCGGAGGAGAGATCCGCTGTCTTCTTCTTGCTCAGGAGAACCAGATCACAGCTGTTTTCTGCCGGAACAATATTTTGTCTGTAACACTACCGCGCCTTTTTTAATTAAAGTATCCCATTTGAATCTTTTCAGAGACTCCATTTAGTCTCATTTTAAAGCTTCTCTCCTGGACGCGAGAATAAAGAACATATTTAACAGTTTCACATGATGAAAGACAACATTATGTAGGTGTAAGGGGATAAAGGGGATTCACCTCGAACAGCAGTGCCCAGGTTGCCGGAGTAGATGAGCTTTCCGTCCTCAGAGTGTGTCGCTGTGGAGAGACAACGGGACGACACACTGCACAACTGCACCTAGAGCAGAAAACACACCATAAACGCTGGATTTGGCAGGGAAGACTGTCCCTAGAGTAGTATTTGATGTTCTGTCAGGAACATTATTGTTAGACCCTGAGATGTTGAATAAACAGAAGAAGATTTAGTAAAGAAGTGAAGCCGTCATTCTTTTGAGCTTGGATTACGTGAAGCAGCAATATAACAGTGCTGCTTCATAATGACAAAACGTGATATTGTTCAATTAAAAATAAAGACATAGGCCTAAGTAGGCTAAGTGCATCACACATATGGTACACACTAGTAATAATCAAAATACGATGACTAACTTTAACCTCTTCTTTTCATCATATGTGAGGCCGGGTCCGTACCGTGCTGTGGTGGCGGAGGAACGACCTTCTGTCCGCACCCGGCCCCCCCTGTCCCCGAGAGCAGGGAGACGGCGCCATGTGAGCCGCTGCAGAGTAGATGAGGCTGGAGGAAGGAGCCCCGACACTGGGCCGAAGCCTCCGCAGGACAGTCACAGAAAATATGCTCATTGTTTCAACCTGTTTTAACCCTGACCGAACCATGAACACACGCTGGAAGCCTCCTGCAACATCTCCAGCTTCCGCTTCCTTCTTCTTCTTTTCCGGCAGACTAGGCGCAATTTAGCGCATTGCTGCCCCCACCCGGTGGAGTGACAAAATTACTATTTCTATTTGAGATCTATATCTAACGACATAGACCTGTGGTCTTGAGATCATTAACCCTTCTCTTGAGCAGGGGCGGATCTAGACAAATATTCATGGGGTGGCAAGAGTGTGGTAGGAAAATTTCAGGGGTGGCATCCCCTGGCAGAAGTATATGCTGATTTAATCGCAGTCATATCAATCAATGTTAACTTGGAAAGCCACAATATTGATATTTTAACTCAATAACATTAGGTGACATTATTGTGGCACATCAGTAAAGCCTTAAATATAAATATATAAGGTGGCACACGTAATTTAATGAATTTTAACTGAATGAGTTGGTTTAACTCTTAGACCAGCAGGGGTACCAAATATGCAGACTGCTGCAATAAGTACATTAATTAACTGTCTCATCGATGTGTGTCTGTATGAATATGATAATATTAACAATCATATTATTCCCAGTGGCGGCCGGCCCATAGGGGGCGCTAGGGGCGCCGCCCCACCTCTTCCCACATACAAAAAAAATATTTAAAAAAATATTAAATAAAAAAGAAAATATTTAAAAATATATATATTTCAAAAATATATATATTTTATATTTTTTATTTTTAATGAACAAGGTAAATATCATACAATTGGTATCAGTAAAATGTATAATCTACAATAAAATCTTGTTTAAAATGTTAAAAACATGTTTCCTGCCTGGCCTTGCCCATGGTATTAGTTTATCATTATGGGGCGCTGCCGCCGAGCCAAACAGCAGCAACCAGCACGTTGCAAAAGTCTCAATAGTAAACTGTGCCGCCGAAACATAATTTCAGCCAATCAGCGCCGTCAAATATTTTGGTCACGAGGGCGCTCATGTTGGCACCCTCGTTGCTTACGTGCGTTGACGTGAGTTGTTTTTTAGACTCGTGAGGAACTGGGGTAGTATCTATAGTAACGCAGTGTAGGCGGAGCCTTGACGTCATCTTCAATGAGCTCCCCAGAAAAACAACACAGCCGTTAGCTCTTAGCACTCAGAGCTCACAGCTCTTCATATCTGTTCAGAAACTAGACAAAAGTTAAACAAGTACAAACCACATACTGTCTGTGTCATGGCGAATACAGTCGCTGGTTTATTTATGTCTGTATAGGCTGTTGTTGTGAGTGTGGACGGTCGGAGCATTTACAACGTTAGCTTAGCCAAATCTCCATTAGAAAACACGCATTTTAAAAAGTTTTTTGCCTGCCGTCTGTCTGCAGACTTGTCAGAGCCTTAATTCATGGTTTTTACTATCCGGTATCAGTATGTTGTTACTTCGGCATCATTTTGAAACGTGTATTACAATTAAATCACGGTCAAATATGTTCATCTTGTTGTAGTTGTAGTCCCCATGACAGCGATTCTCTCTCTAGTTTAGCATACTCAGCCCGACTCAGCCTGGTTGTTCCTGGCCCTAGAACCACGATTTTATGGGGCCATTACATCAATAGAAGTCCCAATTTAAGGGGTCATTTCTCCCAAAAAAAAAAAAATCACAAATTATATCAACAGCCCCACCAAAAATATTTTCCACTAGCTGCCACTGATTATTCCTATCAGCTGTCAATCACTGTTATGATTCACATATTCAATGTTATTATTAAATAAACTATATTTTTTGGAGGAGATAATGATGAATGTTCCTCAAGATGCTTGCTCACCCTCCTTCAAATTTGAAAGACCAGTAATTACTATCATAATTCAAAAGAATCAAAGGAACAGTTAATTCAGCGCCCCACAACTTCATTGCAAACAGTTACAACCTTGACTTTACATCAGAAAGAACAAACATTAAAGAAATGACTAACTGCATCTGTGGTGGCTGTCCATTTCCAGCCACCTCCTTGGGGATGTTTTCCCTTTGCCTGTTGTGTGGGCGTGGTGGCTGTCACTCTGGCTCCCGGCTCACCTGCTGCAATCAGCTGTTCACCCTCACACCTGATTCTCATCAGCCATCTACAACGGCATATCAGCAGAGGCTCCACAACCTGTCGGCGCCAGATCGTTGTTAAACCACAGTGGATCATTCTCTGACCGCCGTGTTGTCGTCACCAGCCTCCACTTCCTCGCCACTCCTGCCGGATTATCCTTCCCGCACCTTTTGTTCACTAATAAACCCTTTTTGAACACTCTGCCGTGTCCTGCGTTTGGGTCCTCTCAGATACCGTAACAGAACGATCTGGCCAGCATGGACCCAGCGGACACAGGCCACCAGTCCAAGACTGCGGACGAACTCAGCCAAGCCCTGGCCAGTCAAGGCGCTCTCGTAGGGCATCACGCTGTGGTTCTCCGTGAGGTAGTGGAGACTCTCCGGAACCTCTCCGCTAACGTGCAAAGGATCGGCCCGCAAGTAGAACTGCTCACCACACAGTATTCTCCTCCGCAGCCCGCTGCACAGCCGGCAGCCCCTCCTCCCGCTCCTGCCGCACCTCTCTATCAGCTACGAGAGGCCGTCATTCCCACACCGGAGCGATACGCTGGAAATTTGGGGATTTGTAGAGCCTTTTTGTTCCAGTGTACGTTAGTTTTTGAGCAGCAGCCCAGTACTTATCATACAGATGGGGCTAGGGTAGCATACGTAATGAGTCTGTTGAAGGGGAGTGCTTTAGATTGGGCTACAGCTGTTAAGGAGAGCCAGCCACACATTTGCTTATCATTTGATACTTTCATTTCCGAAATGAAAAAAGTTTTTGATCACCCGGTACGAGGGAGGGACGCTTCCAGGCGCCTTCTTTCTCTCCGGCAGGGCTCCCGTAGTGTAGCCGAATTTTCAGTTGAGTTTAGAACAGTTGCTGCAGACTCAGGCTGGAATAACGAGTCATTGCAGGATATTTTTCTTCAGGGGCTGAACGAAGCAATTAAAGACGAGCTAGCTGCTAGGGATGATCCAGTTAGCTTGGATAATTTAATTGCCACAGCTATCAAGATTGATAATCGCCTCAGAGAGAGACGTAGGGATAGGAATAGCCGTCACCCCAATCCCAGCTACTCCTCACCTGATCCCCAAATTGGGACTGCCACTGCCCCAATCTCCAAAAGGTCAGGCTCGTCAGTAGGTGTGGGGATTCTGGCGAGCCCTTCCTCCTCTCTCAACCCCCGACCCAGAACGCAGCTAGAAGCCGTGCTTTGCTGCAACCAACAGTTCCTACCTCTGCTCGCTTTAGTGGATTCGGGGGCGGACGAGAATTTTTTGGACATTAATATTGCAGTTCAGGCAGGAATTCCCTCCGAAGTGTTAGATTCACCTCTTACTGCTAATGCTCTTAATGGTAAATTCCTGGCCCAAGTCACTCACCGCACCTTGCCAGTAAACCTCATTCTGTCTGGAAACCATCGTGAGGTTATTCAGTTTCACCTAATTTCCTCACCTCATGCCCCCATAGTGTTGGGCCATCCCTGGTTAAGAACACACAACCCCCAGATTAATTGGGTAACTGGCAAAATCCTTAGTTGGAGTTGTTTTTGTCTATCCTCATGCCTGCAGTCTGCCCTACCGCCTGCAGAGACCGCCACTCAACCACCCAAGATCGAGCCGCCTGACATGTCATCTGTCCCCACTGAATATCATGACCTGGGAGAAGTGTTCAGTAAACAGCGAGCTCTTTCTCTTCCCCCTCATCGACCCTACGACTGTCCCATTGACCTTCTTCCCGGGGCCCCTCTGCCTTCCTCCCGTCTGTTCAACCTGTCTCGCCCTGAGAGGAAATCCATGGAGAGTTACATCCATGACTCCCTGGCTGCCGGTGTCATCCGCCCATCCTCCTCCCCGGTCGGAGCTGGTTTTTTCTTCGTGTCCAAGAAGGACCGCTCACTGCGGCCCTGCATTGATTACAGGGGTCTTAATACCATCACTGTAAAAAACAGATATCCATTACCCCTCATCAACTCTGCCTTTGAACCCCTCCAGGAAGCCACAATTTTTTCCAAACTGGATCTCCGCAATGCCTACCACCTCGTCAGAATCCGAGAAGGGGACGAGTGGAAGACGGCCTTTAACACACCACTCTGTCACTTCGAGTATCTGGTAATGCCTTTTGGACTGATGAATGCCCCAGCAGTTTTCCAGTCGATGGTTAACGATGTGCTCCGTGACCTCCTCAACCGATCAGTTTTCGTCTACTTGGATGACATCCTTATATTCTCTCGTAACCAGGAGGAACACATTATCCATGTCAGGCAGGTGCTGCAGAGACTCCTGGAAAACAGACTCTTTGTTAAGGCGGAGAAATGCGCATTCCATGTCAACACAGTCTCATTCCTGGGCTACATCGTTGAGGGAGGAAAGATTAGGGCCGACCCTGAGAAGATCCAAGCAGTGGCAGGGTGGCCAAAACCAACCTCAGTGAAACAGCTTCAACAGTTTCTTGGTTTCGCCAATTTCTATCGGCGCTTCATCAGAGACTACAGCGGAGTGGCGGGCCCTTTAACCAGACTCACTTCCCCTACAACTGGCTTTTCCTGGACCCCAGAGTGCGATGCAGCCTTCTTGGAGCTAAAGAGACTCTTCACCACTGCCCCTGTGCTCATCCACCCTGATTCCTCTCGCCAGTTCGTTGTGGAGGTTGATGCCTCCAACACCGGAGTAGGCGCAGTTCTTTCCCAGCGCTCGGAAAGAGACCAAAAATTACACCCTTGTGCATTTTTCTCCCGCCGCCTCACTCCAGCTGAGAAAAACTAGGACGTGGGTAACAGAGAGCTGCTGGCTGTCAAACTTGCCCTAGAGGAGTGGAGACACTGGCTGGAGGGAGCTGAGCTCCCTTTTATTGTATGGACAGACCACAAAAACTTGGCTTACATCCAAACTGCCAAGCGCCTTAACTCCCGTCAGGCTCGATGGGCTCTGTATTTCGGTCGCTTCTCATTCACCCTTACCTACCGCCCAGGGTCACGGAACCTCAAGCCGGACGCTCTCTCTCGCCAGTTTGCTTCCGAAGAACCAGCTGCCGGTCCAGACACCATCCTGCCTGCCTCCTGCGTGGTAGCGGCTGTTACTTGGGAGATTGAGTCACTTGTTAAGGAGGCTCAGCGGGCGCAGCCTAACCCAGGTAACTGCCCAGCTAATAATCTCTTTGTGCCTATCTCTGTCCGCTCCAAGGTCCTGCAGTGGGCACACGCCTCCCGTCTCTCGTGTCATCCTGGTGTCCATCGTACACTGTTTATCCTCAGACAGCGGTTCTGGTGGCCTTCCATGGCTCAAGACACCAGGGTCTTTGTTGCTGCCTGTACAGTATGTGCCCGCGCCAAGTCCTCCCACCAACCTCCCTCTGGTCTGCTTCGCCCGCTGCCAGTACCTAGTCGCCCTTGGTCGCATGTGGCCTTGGATTTTGTTACTGGACTTCCACTCTCACAAGGTAATACCATCATCCTAACTATTGTGGACAGATTTTCCAAGATGGTACACTTTGTTGCTCTCCCCAAGCTTCCCACAGCCCGAGAGACTGCAGATCTTCTGGTCAACCACGTTGTTCGACTACATGGAATCCCCACCGACATCGTTTCTGACCGGGGTCCCCAGTTCATTTCCCACGTTTGGAAAGTCTTCTGTCGGGCTCTGGGAGCATCGGTGAGCCTGTCGTCGGGTTATCATCCTCAAACAAACGGGCAAACGGAACGGGCCAACCAGGACCTGGGAGCGGCTCTCCGCTGTGTGGCTTTCAGGAACCCCTCTTCATGGTGCCCACATCTGCCATGGATCGAATATGCCCACAACTCCCTGTCAAATGCAGCCACAGGTATTTCACCTTTTCATTGTGCCATGGGTTTTCAACCACCCCTGTTTCCAGCACAGGAAGAGGAAGTTGCTGTTCCTTCCATTCAGACCCACCTTCGACGCTGTCGTAAGGTGTGGAAGGACACCCGAGCCGCCCTGCTCCGTTCCGCTGCCCGCAACCGCCTCATCGCAGACCGTCACAGGACCCCGGCCCCCAACTACTTACCAGGTCAGAGTGTTTGGCTTTCCTCCAAAGACCTCCCACTCAAGACAGAGTCTAAAAAACTCACGCCACGTTATGTCGGCCCCTTCATCATCGACTCTGTTGTTAACCCATCTGCAGTCAAGCTCAAGCTTCCCCCACACATGAAGGTTCACCCTACTTTTCATGTTTCTCTGCTAAAACCTGTTGCCAGCAGCCCCTTGTCTCCTCCAGTGACTCTTCCCCCACCCCCCCGCATCATCGATGGTCACCCAACCTACACCGTCAGGCAATTGTTGGACGTTCGTCGCCGTGGAAGGGGATTCCAATATCTCGTGGATTGGGAGGGCTATGGCCTGGAGGAGAGGTCTTGGGTTCCCCTGCGAAACATCGACGACGCGTCCCTGGTACGGGACTTCCACCGGGATAACCCTGGTAGACCTGGTAGACCAGGTAGGCCGCCTGGAGGCGTCCCTTAAGGGGGGGGTACTGTGGTGGCTGTCCATTTCCAGCCGCCTTCTTGGGGATGTTTTCCCTTTGCCTGTTGTGTGGGCGTGGTGGCTGTCACTCTGGCTCCCGGCTCACCTGCTGCAATCAGCTGTTCACCCTCACACCTGATTCTCATCAGCCATCTACAACGGCATATCAGCAGAGGCTCCACAACCTGTCGGCGCCAGATCGTTGTTAAACCACAGTGGATCATTCTCTGACCGCCGTGTTGTCGTCACCAGCCTCCACTTCCTCGCCACTCCTGCCGGATTATCCTTCCCGCACCTTTTGTTCACTAATAAACCCTTTTTGAACACTCTGCCGTGTCCTGCGTTTGGGTCCTCTCAGATACCGTAACAGCATCAGTTAGGGTTAAAAAAACGTGTATTCAGCTAAAACATACATCGCTGCAGATATTATCCAGTGGAATGCCCGTACCTACTGGCCTAGTTAAATCAAAGTGGTTACTTTTTTTTGGCTGGGCAGTGAAGTTTTACACACCGTCTTATTTGACTTTCTCAGGACTTGAAACTGTTTTTTGGGGGCAGACCCCCACAAAGAAAAAACATATATTTATACATGTAAGGTCATCTTCTTAAACAGTTTATTATTCTCATCGACTCATCCGTGAGCAGAGCATCAAGTTGGCATGTCTATAACTGCTGAATTACCATCTTGATCAGCAACAAAACGCCACACAAACTTATTAAGATTTAAAGCTATGGTGCGTTTTGATTCAATGCTGAGTACAGCCAAACTTGACAGGCTCTTCTCTGTTATAGTAGACCGCAAACAGTTGCGGTGCCAGAGTATTTGTGTTGGGTAATCTATGGTAGGGCTAACCCATACAGTGGTGGGGCTCAAGTCAGTATTTGCAATGTAATTACATACACGCTCCCCTTGACAGTGAAACGCCACGCGTGAGGTTTAGATTATTTCCCTGTCTCAATCCAAATGTAACTTTATGAAATAAAAAGGCACATTTGTCTTGTAGTAAATAAAAAGGGCGACCTGGAAACAATCCTGCAATTTCCCCACAGGTGAAAGAGTGGAAAACCCAACCCCTGCAGGGGGGTCTGGGGGGATTCTCCCCCAGGAGATTTTTTGAAATACTAACATCAAATACACATTCTGGTGCTCTCTTGAGAAGAAAAATAAATAAATATATATTACTACACAACGTATTTAAAAAAATTAATGCCATTTTAGTTTTTTGTTACTTTGCTCTGAAAGCTGAACCTGTCATGTCTCGCAAATTATGTTAGTTAGTTTTTGTCTTGGTCTAGTGATTTTCCCCTTTATTTTTGAATAGTAACCTTCCCTCTCGTTTCAGATACTCTGACCTCCCTTCCTTGTGTGTCTCCCACTCCTGTGATTGCCGACCCCGCCCCTGATTGTTTCCACCTGTTCTCCATTACCTGGTGTATTTATTGTCCTCGTCTCCCTTTGTCCTGTGCCAGTTCGTTTCGTTCCTTGTGACTACCACCAGCATTAGCAATCCAGGATTAACCCCAAGCAGAGCTTTGAGCCACGTCTTGTTTAAGTATTTTTGTTGTTCATGCTCCTAGTGTTTTTCCTCTTTAAGAGTGATTTTGTTTTTGTACCACTATCGTTGAGCTTTGGTTTGAATAAAACCTTTTTTTTGTTAAATTCTGTGAGTTGTGCATTTGAGTTCATACCCGTTTAATCAGTCGTAACAGTACGAACTGGCCTAAACATGAACCCAGCCGACTCTGAACAGCTGAGAGCAGCGCTTCGCTCTCAGGGAGGCCGCCTCGCTCAACAGGAGGATCAGTTAACGGCCATCCAGCAGGGAGTATCACACGTCACAGACAGCCAGAGGGAGTTCGAGTCATCTGTTACAAACCAGATTAACCACCTGGCGGGGCAGATCCACCACCTGCTCGCTCACCTCAAAACTGAGCCCTCACACCCACCTCCGGCCGGACCCGAAGCGAATGCGGACCCGGCGCCCGCTTCCCACACCGTGTCAATCCGCCTGGCTCCGCCTGAGAAGTTTTCCGGGGAATCCCATGACTGCCGTCCATTCCTGGTGAATTGCAGCTTACATTATAGCCAACTACCGACAGCCTTTCCCACGGAGAGATCCAAGGTGGCTTTTATGATTTCCCATCTCACCGGACGAGCGGCGGCGTGGGCTACGGCTGAATGGTCACGTGACTCGCCGATATGCGAGTCTTTGGGACAGTTTACGGACTCCCTGACGAACATTTTTGACCACACGTCCCCAGGCAGGGAAGCAGCTCGGGCTCTTTACAAGTTAAGTCAAGGAAGACGCAGTGTGTCAGACTACGCAGTGGAATTTCGCACCATTGCGGCCGATAGTGGCTGGAATTCTTCTGCTTTGTTCGATGCCTTTATTAATGGGCTTTCTGACCCTATTAAGGATCAGCTGGCACCCTTGGATCTGCCAGTGGAACTAGACTCTGTCATTGCCATGTCCATAAGGATTGATAACAGACTTGCGGAGAGGAAACGGGAGAAGGACAGGGCTGCACTACCCTATTTCCACCCTAGAGGGCACTCCTACTCTTCTCACTCTCAGGAGACTGCCATGCCACGTTCCTCTTTCCTTCCATCCCAGAGATCAGCGTCCCCCAACAAGGCCGAGGAGCCAATGCAGCTGGGACGTGCCAAGCTGTCCACGGAGGAGCGGCGGCGCCGCCTGCTGGAGGGAAGATGTTTTTACTGCGGTCAACAAGGTCATCTTCTCTCTGGATGCCCGGTAAAAGACGGGGCTCACCAGTGAAAGGGAGGGCACTGGTGAGCCGTCTTTCCACGGCAGACTTTCCTCCCCGCAAGTTGACCAACATAAAGGTAATCTGCCATGAAAGAAGTAACTCTCAAAAAGTGTTAATTGACTCTGGGGCTGACGAAAGCCTGATGGATTGGGGATTAGCTCATGAACTGAGACTTAATACTGAACTTTTGTCGTCCCCTTTGAAAGCCAGTGCTCTGGATGGCAAACTTCTATTTCATGTCACACACAAGACCGAACCCGTCACTATCATGATTGATGATCATTGTGAACTCATGTCGTTTCACCTGTTTAATTCTGCTCAACATCCTCTCATCCTAGGTTTTCCCTGGCTAACCAAGCATAACCCCTATGTTGATTGGCGGTCAGGTAAAATTAAGGGGTGGGGGCAGGAGTGTTCACAGGATTGTTTTAAGTGTGTGGGAAACATGGCAGTAGGAGGGGTTTCTGGGGAATGTAGTACCGATCGGGTTACTAATACTCAACATAGCCTGGACCGCAAGAATCAAACCCCAGATTTAACTTCTGTTCCCCCCTGTTACGATGACCTGGCCAAGGTATTTTGTAAAGTATACCTCCCTTCCTCCTCATAGGCCGTATGATTGTGCCATCAATCTGTTACCTGGGGCTCCAATTCCGAAGGGTAGGTTATACTCCATCTCGGGTCCGGAGAAGGAGGCTATGAAGGAGTACATTGACACCTCTCTTCGTGCAGGTCTGATCCGCCCGTCTTCCTCCCCGGCTGGGGCGGGTTTTTTCTTTGTGGGAAAAAAGGACGGGTCCCTTAGGCCATGCATTGATTATTCTCCTTTAAATGACATTACGGTAAAGAACAGGTATCCTCTCCCCCTCATGGCTACTGCTTTTGAACAACTTCAAGACTCTAACATTTTTACCAAGTTAGACTTGCGTAATGCCTACCATCTGGTGAGAATTCGTGAGGGGGATGAGTGGAAGACTGGTTTTAACACACCCACAGGGCACTATGAGTATCTCGTCATGCCATTTGGTCTCACCAATGCTCCAGGAGTTTTTCAAGCACTCATTAACGATGTTTTAAGGGAGTTTTTAAACCGTTTTGTGTTTGTATATCTTGATGATATTTTAATATACTCACCTGACAAAGACTCTCATGTTCACCATGTACGTCAGGTCCTCCAAAAACTCCTGGAGAACAAACTGTATGTGAAGGCAGAGAAATGTGAGTTTCATGCTAAGACTGTATCCTTCCTAGGCTTTATCATAGCTCCTGGTCTGATCCAGATGGACCCGGCCAAAATCAGTGCGGTGGCTAAGTGGCCTACGCCAGACAACCGCAAGGGGGTGCAACGTTTTCTAGGCTTTGCTAACTTTTACAGGCGCTTCATCAGAAGTTTCAGCGCCATTGCTTCTCCCCTTCATGTTCTCACGTCCCCTCAGGTGTCTTTTGTATGGTCTCCTCAGGCCGAGGAGGCTTTCCGCCGTCTCAAGGAGAGGTTCACCTCAGCCCCCATCCTCATCATCCCCGACCCAACTCGTCATTTCGTTGTAGAGGTTGACGCCTCAAATGAAGGGGTGGGGGCTGTCCTGTCGCAGCGGTCCAAGGAAGACAACAAACTTAATCCCTGTGCCTTTCTCTCCAAGAAACTCTCCTCTGCAGAGCGGAACTACGACGTGGGGAACCGTGAGTTGTTGGCGGTAAAGATTGCTCTGGAGGAATGGAGACATTGGTTGGAGGGGGCTCAGCTCCCTTTTATAGTGTGGACCGACCACAAGAATCTCGAGTACATTAGGAAGGCTAAAAGACTAAATTCTCGCCAATCAAGATGGTCTCTGTTTTTTAACCGTTTTAACTTCACTCTGTCTTACAGGCCGGGGTCCCAGAACGCCAAGCCGGATGCCCTGTCCCGTTTGTTTGACCCCGAGCCGGTTGCCAAGAAGCCTGAATCCATCCTGCCACTGAACCGTGTGGTAGGGGCGGTCACTTGGCAAATAGAATCTGTGGTGAAGCAAGCTAACGGTGAGAGCCCAGCACCTAGTGGTTGTCCGCCAAACCGTCTGTTTGTGCCTGTTACTGTACGTCCACAGGTCGTCCATTGGGCTCACTCATCGCTGCTCACCTGCCATCCTGGCGTCAAGAGGACCATATTCTTTATCAAGCAATGTTTTTGGTGGAGATCCATGGAGCGTGAGGTCCGGGAGTATGTGGAGGCCTGTCCTGTCTGCGCCCGCAACAAGACATCCTCCAGGGCACAGATGGGGCTGCTCCAGCCGCTTCCGGTTCCCAGCCGGCCCTGGTCTGAGATTTCCGTGGATTTCGTCACTGGGCTCCCAATGTCAGAAGGTAACACCACCGTACTCACGGTGGTGGACCGTTTTTCTAAGATGGTTCATTATATTGCCTTACCCAAGCTGCCATCTGCCAAAGAGACGGCAGAGATCATGATGACTCATGTGTTCCGTATCCATGGTTTCCCTAAAGATATTGTCTCAGACCGGGGTCCGCAGTTCATCTCACGCTTCTGGAGGGAGTTCTGCAACCTCATCGGGGCGTCGGTGAGCCTGTCATCCGTGTACCATCCGGAGTCCAATGGCCAGACCGAACGCCTTAATCGGGAATTAGAAACTGGGCTCCGCTGCCTCAGCTTCCAGAACCCTTCCTCCTGGAGCAGGCATCTCACATGGGTAGAGTACGCCCACAACACGCTCCCCACGGCCCCTACTGGGTTGACTCCCTTCCAGGCTGCCTATGGGTATCAACCTCCTACCTTCCCGGACCTCGAGAAGGAAGTCACAGTCCCGTCCGCCCATGCCCTGGTTCGGCGTTGTCACCGGATCTGGTCCGCCACCCGCAGGGCTCTTCTAAGGAGTGGGGAACGCATGAAGGTGGCGGCAGATCGGAAGCGTCGGCCAGCTCCGGAGTACAGGCCCGGCCAGAGGGTCTGGCTCTCTACCAGGGACCTTCCCCTTCATGTGGTGTCACGAAAATTGGCACCTAGGTTCGTAGGCCCATTCCCAGTGGCCAAAGTAATTAACCCTGTCTCTGTTCGCCTTCGTCTCCCCAGGTCTCTGAGGGTTCATCCCACCTTCCATGTGGGACGACTGAAGCCGGTAAAGGAAAGCCCCATGGTTCCCGCGGCCAAACCCCCTCCACCCCCCCGAATGCTCGACGGCGGCCTGGTCTATACGGTCAAGCGCCTGTTGGCGGTCCGGAACAGAGGCAAAGGGAGACAGTTCCTGGTTGACTGGGAGGGTTATGGACCAGAGGAACGCTCCTGGATCCCATCAAGATTTGTTGAGGATCAAACTCTCATGAATGACTTTTTTCGCCAGCACCCTCAGGTTCCTGGGCCGCCAGGAGTCGTCCCTAGAGGGGGGAGTACTGTCATGTCTCGCAAATTATGTTAGTTAGTTTTTGTCTTGGTCTAGTGATTTTCCCCTTTATTTTTGAATAGTAACCTTCCCTCTCGTTTCAGATACTCTGACCTCCCTTCCTTGTGTGTCTCCCACTCCTGTGATTGTCGACCCCGCCCCTGATTGTTTCCACCTGTTCTCCATTACCTGGTGTATTTATTGTCCTCGTCTCCCTTTGTCCTGTGCCAGTTTGTTTCGTTCCTTGTGACTACCACCAGCATTAGCAATCCAGGATTAACCCCAAGCAGAGCTTTGAGCCACGTCTTGTTTAAGTATTTTTGTTGTTCATGCTCCTAGTGTTTTTCCTCTTTAAGAGTGATTTTGTTTTTGTACCACTATCGTTGAGCTTTGGTTTGAATAAAACCTTTTTTTTGTTAAATTCTGTGAGTTGTGCATTTGAGTTCATACCCGTTTAATCAGTCGTAACAGAACCTGCTGCTCCTCACAGATAGGAGAGGGAAAAGGCTGTGTGAATTACTTTACATTGTGGATAAAGGTGGATAGCCCCCATTGTTCTGTGTGTCAAAATGAAAGACAGCCCACACACCTATCAATCATCAAACCGTGGGGTCTTATAGTTGTACCGATGTATATAGAGATGTACTACAGCAAAAGTATTCTCCGTCAGGACTTCCTGCAACAACACCACGCCGTTATCGTGATTCTGATTGGCCAGAAGACATTATGAAAGATGTTCTATTGAGAAGACGATCACTACGTGACAAAAGTGTTCAAAACCGTTTCTAGTCTTCGGTATTTCCAGACAAGTGGCTACTGAAATCAATCTTACTAACTGCTGTCTGTGCAATTTACTCCGCAAGTTGGCAGACTTTATTTTGCTTACTTTAACATCATTGTTCATGGTGGGGCTAAGCCATTTATTGGTATGGCTGTAGCTTACCCCAGCCATACCCTGACCGCAAATACCTCATTCCTTCTGTCTACTTGTATCCGAAATGCTTCTCGTCTTGCGCTGTCCTCCCGTTCAAATGAAATCACCGCCAATCAGATTTCCAAGCTCGCGCCAGGGGGGGGGGAGGGGTTACAAGGCTCGCGTCTTGTGCTGCATTCACTTGCACTCGGACATTAGAGATTTTCTCTCACAAATGTCCAATGAGCCACAACTTTTCTTTCAAAACAAAGCTGCCAAATGGGGTGGCAGCTGGGGTGGCAAGGCATTTTTCTGAGGTGGCAGCTGCCACCCCATGCTACCCCGTAGAACCGCCACTGCTCTTGAGTGACTTTGTTTTTGATCATAAATATTGTGTTTTTCATCCAATTGCCTCAATTATGTTATCCTCACTAGGCCTCTGGACATACAATTGATGATCACTTTTTTAGTGATTTATTCAACAGTGAAACACCCATGATGTTTTCATTCAGAATTGACTGCCATAGGAAATGAATGCCTTTCAGTGTATTATGTTCATCCTGCAGATGGAAAACCTCTCCACACACACACACACACACACACACACACACACACACACACACACACACACACACACACACACACACACACACACACACACACACACACACACACACACACACACACACACACACACACACACACACACACACACACACACACACACACACAGGCCAAAGGCCTTTACCCCCTAACCATTTTTTTTATGGGATAACCTCCCATTTATTGACGTCAGACATCTCATTTTGTTTTTCTACACCTCGCACTCCCCAAAACCACACACCCCTTCAAAATAAAAGCCCTATAGATCTAATGCTACTTGAACTTATACTACTACGTACATCTGATATTTAACTCCTTCAGCCTATTTTCAGCAACAGAAACCATTCAACTATTAAATTATTCAGCTATTTCAGGATATTGAGGCTATACGTGTTGTTAATACGTTTTTTAAACCTTTTCTTTTAAATATGAAGCTTCTTCACTATTGAATGCTGTGCTGTTCAACAGCATTCCACTATTGTTCTTCTGGTGAGTGCTTCATATTACGTTTATTCCATACAAGTATAAATGGGCATCATACTCTCACTCCCTAAACGTCCAGGAGCGATGCTTGGTCAGGGTCCCGTGGCGTGCAGTTGGGACGCACCGAGGCGGCGGTATTTGACGCTCATGGAAGCACCGCATCTGTTTATGTCGGCGGCTCTTAAAGGTCCCATGTCATGCTTTTCCGGTTATTACCCGTCCCCCTGTGTGAAGGTTTTTCTGTATGTAAACGGTCTGCAGAGTCAAAAACCTCAAAGTATACCCTGTAGCAAGTAAAACTCTAACACAGAAAATACCTCCCCAAAACGCCTCGTTGGAGATACGTCACTGTCCATTTATTCTTCCGGGTAACTCATGATGTCATGCGTTTCCCGGAACCAAATGGACCAATCCGTGGAGTCGTTACATTACGTCCGCGGAGCCGTTACGTTAAGCCCCCGCTGATTGGTCCAAATTGACCAATCCACGGACTTCCTCACACACACGCTCAGTGCATGCAGCTCTGCTGATCTCTCCTCCCTGGCTGCAGGATGATAACAGACAGTTGGGATCGCGGCGAAATTCTCTCTGCAGACCCATTCTCACAGCGTTTATCAACCTTTTTCTGACTCAATATCAAGCCACACTTATTGTTTTTACTTTGGCTGTGACTTTGTGTGTGCTCAGGGTGAGTTTGGCTGTGTTTCGCTGTGTTTCGCTAAACAAGGAAACCACACCTCCACGGAGCTCAGCGCGATTCACAACGTCACAGGGAGGGGGGCTGGAGCTATTGGAGCTACAACGAGCCGTTAAAGGCAGAGAGTGAAATTCAGTTAATACTAGGGTGGCCATCCGTCCGGTTTTAGGTCGGACAGTCCGGTTTTCAATGTCTGTGTCCGTCTGCCGGCGCAGCCTTGAGCCGGACGCTCATTTGTCCTCCTTTTGAGGTGATCCCCATTTTATACTTTTAGGGTATAAAAAAAAAATAGACAACTATACAAAGAAATACAAAAAATAAGTTATGTGTAAGTATATATCCCTGTAAGACTTGTGGTCTTACAAATTATTGGCTGAATGTGATGTCAAATAAATATCTTGTATTTCATTGGTTAATAAACGTAAACAATTAGCCATGTGCTTCTTGACGTCACGTTCACGGCATGGCACTGTGGCACAGAGTGACGTTAGCGCTAGCAGACTAGCTCATGAGCCAACTCCGCCTAGTTAGCGGTAGGTTAAACTGCAGAAATGCCGAAACGAAAGACTTCATTTAATCCTGAATGGTCGAAAGAGCATGGATTCCTCACAAAAAGCCGAAAGGACGACTTCCATGCTTTTTGCACGTTGTGTCGTTGCGATGTGGACGTAAGTAGCAAAGGAAAAGGTGCTGTCGACAGACATGCTAACACAGATAAGCACAAAAGCAACGATCAAAGCGCAGGTGCCTCTTCACTTTTATCGTTTTTCCGTGAAGCTTCATCGCCTCAAGATGACAAAATCTCCGCAGCAGAACTTTGTAAAGTTTATCATGCCGTCAAGCATCACCAGTCATACAGGAGTGTAGACTGTGGAATAAAAGTTGATCGCACAATCTACAACGATTCATCAATAGCAAAAGGGATGACCTGTGGAAAAACAAAAGCCAAAGCTTTGTGCGAAAATATCCTAGCACCCTACTCTGTCCAGACGCATGTGGATTACATAAAAGAAAATGAACTGCATTATTCAGTGGCAAGTGATGCATCAAACAAAGCTACGATCAAGTGTTTCCCCATTGTACTGAGATATTTTCACTTTGAGGAGGGCGTGCAACATGCACTGTTGGATTTTTACAGTGATAGCAACGAAAAGTCGGAAGCTATAACAAATCAGCTGCTATCTAAACTGGAGATGTCTGGACTAGATGTGAAAAAAATGTCAGCATATGCAGCAGACAACGCCAGCGTTAACTATGGAAAACACAACAGTGTTTATCAGAAACTGAAACAGGCTCAAAAAGACGTGCTCGCTGCAAACTGTTTAGCCCATATTCTGCACAATGCAACAAGATATGCAGCAAGCAACTTGGATATTGACATTGAAAATGTTGTGCTTAAGGTGTATAGCCATTTTAGCATCTCAGCTAGCAGAACGGCGCAGTTGAAGGAATTCTGCGAGTTTGTGGAAGTGGAGGAATGCAATCTGCTGCGGCACGTTGTCACGCGATGGTTGTCTCTGCTGCCATCTATTGACAGAATCCTGAAGTGTTGGAGACCCCTGACCAGCTACTTTCAGAGTCTAGGTGAGGAGGAATGCTCCAAGATTTTGTGGAAATGCTTTGGAGAGGATGGCAACGAAGTATCTGAGATGTATTTTCTCTTCCTCAGTCACATTCTGAAAGTGTTTTCAGACTGCATTGAAGCACTCGAGGCCAAATCATTCAGCATAACCTCTGTGTTTAAGGTAATGACTGAACTGAAAGGGAAACTTGAGAGAAGGTTAAAGGACACATTTTTTGGCTTTGCTGTGAACAACAAACTCAAGCAGCTAACCCCTGATCTGGCTAAGAAATGTGAGGCTGATTTTCTTGTTTTCTATGAAAGAGCCAAGAAATACGTGAGTGAAAGGTATGACTTCTCTGAGAACAGCTTTTATAGTAAAGTGTCAAAGCTTGGCCTCACAACTGCTGTGTCCTATGGAGAATACAGTGATGCAGTCCAAGCCTGCAGCCTGAAAGACATTGACATGGATGGACTCTATGAGGAATATGGCATGGTGGAAGCTATTCTCAGCTCTTCAGAAATGGAAGGATGCCACAGTGAGGAGCGGTATCTGAAACTGTTTTCCAAAGCAGAAGTCCCACTTGTGAATCTGAGGAAGATCAGCGCCTACATCTTCTCCATCCCATGTAGCAATGTACATACAGAACGTGTTTTCTCAATGATGACCTCAGCATGGAGAAATGAGAGAAATCGTCTGGATGTGGACAGTGTCAAGGCAGAGCTGCAAATTTGTGTCAACTTCACATTTGAGTGCACAGACATGTACCAGAGACTCCTTACAAACAAAAAACTCTTGGAAGCAGCCAGGAAAGGGCAAAAGTATCGTAAATAGACATTCAACTTGTGGTTAGTACACTAGAGTCTTATTGTGTTTTGAGTGTGAAGGATTCAGTGAAGCCAGGATAAAAACTAAAAGATAATCCCAAAGTGTCCTCCTTTTTGGTGTTATGGAAATGGCCACCCTAGTTAATACACATAGTTTACAGAGATGCTGTATGAGAAACCAAAGTGATTTTGGAAAATTGCACAATATAAATCTATTCTAGTAGACCTCAACAATGGAATTATGATCAGTGGAAATGGCCATGAAATGGGACCTTTAAAGGCAATGTGAGCGTCCATTCTCATTGGATAACGGAGAATTGTACACCCGGAAGTAAGTATTCTCCTTACTGTCGATTGATTTGACAGTGATATATCCACTACTCATCAACTCAAAAACACCATATTATCTTTGTTAATTAAACGACATTGATAGGTTTAAATTGTGTACAATCATTTTGTGTTTTTCCCCTTCAATTCCGAGAAACAACTTGTTTTCTCTGAAATTGTGAGGATCTGCAGTACTTCCTCCTTCTTTTTCCCCCTGTCTGTGTTTGTTTTTTTCTGTGTGTCTGTCTCCCTGGCTGGGCATGGCTACCTACATTCCGATTCCCGCCAACTCACCTCCTCAGCTGCTGCTCATCTCACTGATTGCCACTACTCACCTGCACCTACTTAAAACCCTGGTTCCCATCCTAAGACTTTGCCAGTTTTTCGTTTAATCTTCAGTGGTAAACTATCGTCCAGGCCTACTAGTGTTTTTTCCTAGTGATTTGATGCTCCTTGTGAAAGGAAATTATTTCCTAATCCTGCTTGTTTTTCCTGTTCCAGATCCACATACTCCAGCCTCTCTGCCTGCCACGTCCAGCCTCCCCTCCTGATCAGCCTATCTCCACGTCTTCCCTCTACGTGTGCCTCGTCAACTCCTTGTCAGTGTCGTGGACAAAATAAAGCCTTTTTTTTACACTTCACCACTGTCTCTGATTTAGTGCTTGCATAGCGGGTTCTCATCTCCAGTCACTTCTCGGGAAACCTAACAGAAATGTGGAGCGCCAAAGAGACTACACTACCCACAATCCCCAGCTATTGTTGTGACGACGCCTGTCCGCTTTGCGACAAACCTCGTGATAAGTCAACAAGCTCTGTGATTGGATGAAACATAAATTCATACAAAAAATCCAACCCTGTCCCCTAAAAATTCCATTCCCACAGAACTAAACTGCATTCTCAATTACGTTTAGCTAGAAACGTATTTTCTCTCACGTCACGTTTGTTATGAACATATCTCAAACACGTTTATTTTCTACATATCTTCTAGAAACATATTTTCTCCCACGTTACGTTTCTTATGAATGTATCTTAAATACGTGTATTTTCTACATATCTTTGCCATCTATTGTCTTGCTTATAACAATGATAAGTCATTTATAAATACCATTTTAGAGCACACATTTGAAATCGAGAATCGGGCTCGATATACGGTTACATTTAAATCAGTAGGCGAGGCTGTAATTTTGCCAGCTGTTACTCTCATGAACGAGGCAGAAAATAATAGTTATAACATGCCAAAAAGCTGCTGTGTCGTTTATTGCACCTCAAACATTAAAACAAATCCAGAGTTGCGTGTTTCTGTACTTCCTCTAAGAAGAAAGGACAGTAACAGAAGATCTCTGTGGCTTCAGGCTTGATCGCCGTTCAAATAACGCAAAAGTGGGCGGGGCTGTAGTGACGTAGATTTTACACTCATCTATTATTCAAAACCATTCTATTTATTCTAACGTAAATTACATGCCAGTGTTTTATCTTTTTATTTAGCGATTTGTTTTTGCATGTTTAACTAGGAATGTTTTCATGTTCGCTGTTTGGATTTTTTTGCCACAATGCACGTTGGGATATGGTGTTAATGCGATATGATATCCGAACAAAAATTCAGAGTTTAGGATGGCCGAAGACACTACACTACCCATAATCCCCAGCTATCGTTTGGGACTACAGTCCCGTTGACAAACCCCGTGATTAATCTTCAAGCTTTTGGATTGGATGTTGGAGTGTCGGTGCGCCAAGGTTACGCCGAGCGTCAAGCTCTTTGAAATGGAACGAAACCACGGAAGACTATTCAAAACTGGACTCGAACACCCCCCCAGAACGACACATGCTAGGCTTGTTTGAGACGAGCTGCGGCTCACCTCGAAAGTAGACGAGAATAGCCGATCGCAGCCGGGGGAGGTCTCAAAAAGCTTGCCTGAAGTCGGACAGCTCGGATTCGGCTTCTTCTTCTTCATCTTCTCTCGGTTTTTTGGCGGATTGCAAACAACTTTAAGGTGCATACCGCCACCTCCGGAGTCGGCGTGATTCGGTTTGCATTTATAAAGAATGCACAAATGTGTTTAATCGTTAATGTCAGATATGTACTAAGTAAATACATTTGTTCCTGCTCAAGATTAGATTCAACTTTATTGTTATTGCAGATATTACAGGTATACTGAGACAATGAAATGCAGTTTAGCTTCTAACCAGGAGTGCAACAAGCAGTAAAGTGAAAAGTAATGTACACAATCTACAGAATAAAATATAGAATGAAGTGAATGATGAATAAACAGTGAGGAGGGGTATGAATACACTATATATACACAGCAGCCTGTGAGCAGTATTAACAGTGAGTATGAATATGCTAAGATATATAAAGTATGAAAATGGTAAATAGTGCAAGTATAGTATAAAAATATATAGATATGAATTTCATGATGATAAACATTGTGGAACAATGATGAAAAATGTGAATGGAAGTGGCGAGGTAAAACTGACACAAAACAACAACAAACTTTTGCCGAGCCAATTGGAGAGTTTCATCACCAGCAAGTGGTAAAAACCACCAATGAGCGCTCAGCTCGAGATACCAGCGAGTCGTTTCCCATCAAGCATTTCGCTTCCGCAGCCCGTAGAGAGAAACTGCACCGCCTCGCCGTGCCTCGCTCTCAAGTCTGCGGGCGTCTTTGTCCTGCGAGATTTCAACGTCTCATGTAGTCGAGCCTCCAGAGCAAGTCGGACAAAATGACTAACCATCATGCAACGCACTAGCAAGACGTTGATCGCAACTACGCAGGTCTCGCTTGTCTCAAACAAGCCTGCTGGCTATTGTGTTTCGCAACATGTTCTCTATGGCACGTCTCTACTGGGTATTATAGTTTTAAAAGACGTTTTCGTTTTTCCCAAAATTAGAAGTTGACAGTATTAAACTGTGTAGGTGTGAAGAAGAAGCCTTCATCACAGTTGGCATAGGGGCATGGTAAAAGGCACACTGAGGGAAACACATTAATAACTTACCTAGACATTGATAAAATAAAACCCAAGTCATTGTTTGTTCAAAACAGATTTATTGGAAGTCTTTTACAAGTAACCTGCTTACCCTCTCCTTCAAGGTTGTGAAGGCCAAACAGAGCAACAGAAAGAAGCAGCCTTAAGTAGAAACTCAATCAGTGGGAACACCTGTGCTCAATTGGAGCATACCATGTAGTGCATGGGCACGGTTGGCACTTTTCTTGCAAGTGTAAAAATGTTATTGTTTGGGGCTTCTGTGGTCAGAAAGATATAATATGTTGACCTATTTTGATTTGTTGTGTTTGGGTAATTTGTCTTGCATTGTGAATGTGTTTGTAGATTAGAATGACATTGGTTAGGGGTATAAATAGTGGATTGTCCTATGGGGAGGGGCTTAACATGTATAAAACCCTGGCCACAAGTGTTTTGGAGGAGTCTGACTGTGGCTGTAACTCTTTTTGGTGGGGACCCCTGAACCCGCTACTACGAGTTGGTCTGGGAGAGGAAGTGTTTGGACAAACATTTGGAGCAGGGCAGGTGGCAACACTGGACTGTGACTGGATGAGAGATAACAGAGGGAAGTGACGGGGCAGGAAGCGAGTTAGGAGACATGGAGGGGGTAGGCGGGAGTTATGGAAATGGAGAATGGGATATAGTGAGGAGGAATAAACGTAAAAAGCAAGGAAATACTAATTCGGATGAGAGTAATAGTGAGGGTGAAAGGAGAGAAAGAGTAGCCGGAAATAGGCAACAGGAGTTCATGGTGGTTGTGAAACTTGCGAAAGAGGGAGCTTCGTTTGGCGAGTGGAACCCTATACGGTTAACTAAATCGATCAGTAAAGAAATCGGGGAGGTAATGAGTGCCAAAGTATTGAGGAATGGATCAATGTTGATCAAATGTAGGGATAGAGAGCAACAGGGAAGGGCAATAAAGATGAGTACCGTGGAGGGTAAGAAAGTGGAGTGTTCACTGTTTAGTGGTAAAAAGCTAGTCAGGGGAGTGGTGACAGGAATCCCCGTCAGAATTACAGCGGATGATGTGAAAGAGAATATAACAAATGCAAAAATAAGCGATGTCAAACGCATGAAAGCAAACCGCAATGGGGTTAAAGAAGATAGTCTTTCGGTTCTGATCACCTTTGATGAAAAAAGGCTTCCGGATAAAATACCTATTGGATATATGTGTTATGTGAGACCGTATGTTCCACCACCAATAAGATGTTTTAAATGTCAGAGATTTGGACATGTGGCGGCAGTGTGCAGAGGGAAACAAAGGTGTGGCAGATGTGGTGGAGATCATGAATACGGCAAATGTGAAGAAGGGGTAAAGCTGAAATGTTGCAATTGCGGAGGGGAGCATAGTTCAGCGTACCGTGGATGTGAGGTTAGCAAGAAAGCAGAAGAGGTGCAGCGAGTCAGGGTGACGCAGGGAGTAAGCTATGCAGAGGCAGCAAAGACAGTTTCAGGAGGAACGCAGGTTACAATGGAAAACAAGAATAAGAGCAAAGAAACAGAAAAAGTCCACAACTGTGTTAAGTTGAAGGAGGACACTCTGATAGTGAGTAAAACAGAGTTTGTATTGTTTATGGCAGAGATTATCAACTGTTCAGCGCAGACTAAAAGCCGGAATGAAAAAATAAAAATAATTGTCAGATCAGCTGAAAAGTACCTTGATGTGAAAGGGATGCAGTGGGAAAGTGTGAAAGATATACGAAATGATGATGTTCAACAATCTCAGACATGCAGTGGATCAACTTGATGGTGTTAGTTGTACTGCAGTGGAATGCCAGAAGTGTAATTGCAAATGGACAAGAGTTTAAAAAATATAATGACAATCTGGGAGAGAAACCTAATGTAATTTGTATTCAGGAAACATGGCTGAAGCAACAACTGGATTTTATTGTGAAGGGATATACTGCAGTTAGAAGAGATAGGGACTCTGGCAGAGGGGGAGGAGTTGCAACATTCATACAGAGTGGTGTAAGTTACAAAGTTATGCATGTAAGTACAGATCATGAAGCAATAGTTATAAGGGTATGGAATGATAGAGGACCTATAGATATAGTAAATTATTATAATCCGTGTGGGAAATTAGATCAAAGTATATTAGAGGATGTTGGGGGTTTACTGCAAGGAAAAGTCATATGGTGTGGGGATTTTAATTCACATAACTCACTATGGGGTAGCAGTAGCACAGATGCAAATGGTGCAGTAGTTGAGGAATTTATAGATGACCACGGGCTAGTGTGTATTAACACTGGGGAAGGAACAAGATATAATTGTACAAAGAATATAGAAACAGTACTCGATCTGACATTTGTGTCTAGTGCTACAGATGTAGCACTGAATTTCGGACTCCAGTTTACAGATTCCTGCCTACGGCCTGCCAAAGACCAGTATAGAGGAATGTTAAGCCCTCCCACTATTTTCCAAGAGGGCGTTGCCAGATTTTCAATTTCAGGTTTTAACCAGGAGATGGCGCTTCATTCACAAATACAGAAAGACAAGTTTCATGGACTTTCAGTTGTGTTTTGAAGAGCATTTGAACACATCAATATTTTAGATCAACTAAAGTATATCTAATCTTGTAATTCAATAATATATAGTCTTTATATATTAAATAATCATAATTATAATGTAAATGTTTACATTACACTTCTTTATTTGTTATGCTCATACTTTAACCTTTACAATCGTTTGCTTTAATATGCAGTATATTTTTGTGTTTGCTTCCTCCTGCTCCCTTTCGGACACATACTGTATGATTTATTATTATTATTAATATGAAGATATTATTAAGATAAGATAAGATGTTACTTTATTGATTGAACATTTTAGTTTAGAATGTGCTGTCCCACGGTAATTCAGAAGGCCCACAGGTCACATTCCGACCATCATTTAAAACAATAGGTGCTTTCACACCTTCTACAGTTTGATTTGTATAGAGGGAGCTCTGTCAGTTTTCGAATTACCCATTTGCTTTCGGGGAGCCCTATTTTTCAGAGCACATCCTGCTACTAAATATGTCACACGCACGCTCTGTTGACTGGCGCAGCAGCGCGGATGCAATCAATTGCTATAAAAACACTCTTCTACTAATACAGACGGTGTCACTATGCCGGCGGATGTGGCCGTTGTTGAAGCCTCTACAGGCTCCGCATCGGCAGGCCTCTCCCTCGGTGTGGAGCTGTCAAACTCGACCTTAACGCCGCTTACAGCCGGCCAACTAAAAGCTGTTTTCCGTTCACGTTGTCATTTTTAGACTCCTTCGCTTCTTTGCTTGTGAATCCAAAAGCTGTGACGCTTGGCTGTTTTCGTTTTGCCATATTTTTTTATTACACAGCCAGAGTTAAAAATATATCAATATGAACATTTCAAATACCGCGCCGGCATCACCGCCATAATCATAGCAACGTAAGTAAGAATGCAGCGCCGCCACATACAGATGGCAACACCCAGACATATTCACAAATATAAAACAAATATTCAGAAACTGTAATGAACAATAACTATTATTTATTTCAATAAGTGTTATTTACAGAAACTCAACATTTCTAATCTGTGTGACACAAATATGCACGATTGTTTTGGGCTCCCCCTATTTATCTCAAAGTCAGCCTTCAGGGGAGCTCCCTCCCTCTTCGGGGGAGCTCCTCCTAGCTCCCCCCCATTTCGAACAGTGTCTGTGGCTGAATGGCTAGCGATTAGGTGCGGCGCATTTGTCATAGGTGATCAGAGCTAACTGCCTGCCGTCAGATTTCATTTAAAAAACAGATCTGATTTTAAGACTATTTCTGCGCTCATAAAGAATGATAAGAATAAGAATAATGCGTATTGAACTGGTTTCATTCATTAGTGAGTTTATTTAATACTAGAACCGCCAATCGGGTCAATTTGTGTGATGTGTGTTGTGTGTGTGCAATGTAACTTTTTTTCAATAAAATATTAAAGTCTCCCAGTCCCTGACTTTTCCTGAAAGTGTGTTATGTAGCACCCTATGTTGTTAAAAATTGCATTCTTATAGCGGGATTTGACAGGTTTAGGTAGGCCTATACAAAAACCTCTGGCGGTTCTAGTGTTAAGGTAATTAGGTACAGTAGAAGCCCTTTTTTATCAGTAACGAATTTAGCAGTTGAACATAAAAGTCAACTAACTGAGGGTCACTTGCAATGACAGTGTTGTGTCTAACTGTAAGCTTGTCACTCAGAGTAACCTACCGTTAATTTAGCTGCTGGAGAAGAAAGATCAAGGGGGGAGGGGGGGAGAGAGCTGTGGTTGATGGGCCATTAGTTGTGTAAATGCACAGCTGAGAGCTGCCGTTTCATTCAGACTGTTTAAAAAACTGTAACAACGGAATATTTTTCTTAGCGGATGCATGTCAATTTAAATCAATACATACAACTATTTTTTAAATCAATACATACAACTATTTTTTAAATCAATAAAAACCTTTTTTAAATCCATAAAAGCATTTCAATTAATATTGGGAGTCATGTCGTTACTTTGTTGAGAATTTGGCCGTGTAATAAGCGGGATAATTTGCAGCGACTTGTTCCTTATGGGGAAAATAACACCCGTCATGTGTGTGTGGTTAAAACACTTTCATGAAGTGAAGGAATTTCCTTCTATAAAACAGCTGTGGGCAGCAGTGAGTTTCACGGACATGAATTCATAGATCAAGGCAGACTGGTGCACACACTCTCCTGTCCTGCCAGGCGACACGCCCGTTCTAAGCCGTGTCCCTCACTCCTCACATCCCAAGCATCCCCACAAGTGTATTATGTTGTTACATCGTTTCAGATGTTATGTTTCAGTTGTGCTCTGTCTATGTTCAGTGATGCAAACTTGTCACCTTTCGGCGAAATTCGCCGTTTTGAATCCAAAATAAGTCGTTTGTGTGATTCATGTAGATCTGCAATACAAATATTTTTGGGGTATGGGGGGGGGCTGGGACCCGGAGTAATCTGCGCAGTGAGCTGTTATGTGCCATCATGACACGCATGGTGTTCTTTTCCTTATATATTATAATGAAGTACGAGCTGTGTGCTCGAGTCTTCCTGCCTGTCGGCTCTGCTCATGGATGTATAATAAGGCTCTGCTGCTCCGAGATGATGGTCTAGCTTCAGCAGCTACATTACCTACGGGTGCGTTCGTTAATATTAACTGTGCGTCCGGAGTCACTGTGGCACAGACTGGACCGCTGGTGAACAGCTGTTAGAACGGGCTGTTCAGGTGTTCAGAGCAGAGCTCCCTGTCGGAGCGGCAGAGCGTGATGTGAACTGAAAAGTTTTTCTGTGGCAATATTATTTAAGGAATCGTTGAGCTAGCTAGCTAGCATACATTGTCACTATCTGCTAACGTTAGCTTTAGCCTTCTATTTCTAATAGTTTTTTTCATAGGCTATAAACAGAGGTGGTATAAGTATATATATTGTACTTGAGTAAAAGTAGAAGTACTCAGATCTTGTACTTGAGTAAAAGTAGAAGTACTCAGGTCTTTTACTTGAGTAAAAGTAGAAGTACTCAGATCTTGTACTTGAGTAAAAGTAGAAGCACACAGATCTTGTACTAGAGTAAAAGTAGAAGTACTCAAATCTTGTACTTGAGTAAAAGTAGAAGCACACAGATCTTGTACTAGAGTAAAAGTAGAAGTACTCAAATCTTGTACTTGAGTAAAAGTAGAAGCACTCAGGTCTTGTACTTGAGTAAAAGTAGAAGCACTCAGGTCTTGTACTTGAGTAAAAGTAGAAGCACACAGATCTTGTACTAGGGTAAAAGTAGAAGTACTCAGGTCTTGTACTTGAGTAAAAGTAGAAGTACTCAGATCTTGTACTTGACTAAAAGTAATAGTCCCAGAGTGTAGGAATACTCTGTTACAGTAAAAGTCCTGCATTCAAAATGTTCCTCAAGTAAAAGTAGAAAAGTATTATCATCAAAATATAGTGAAAGTAACGACAGTAAAAGTAGTCATTGTGCAGATTGGTCCATTTCAGAATAATAGATATGATATGTTTTATAATGATTGATCATGAAAGTGTTCTCAAAGCTGCTAAAGGTGCAGCTAGTTTGAATGACTTTGTATACTGCAGGGTAGCTTGTGGATTTACTCCAGGTGGAACTAAAGTCTGATTTAACACTTGATTATATTTCACTTAATTAATCCAGATCTGTGAAGTAACTAAAGGTATTAAATACATGTAGTGGAGTCAAAGTACACCATGTACCTCTGAACTGTAGTGGAGTAGAAGAACAAAGTAGCAAAACATTGAAATACTTAAATAAAGTACAAGTATCTCAAAATTGTGCCCAAGTATAGTACTTGTTGAGTTTATGAACTTAGTTACTTTACACCATGTGGCTATAAAGATAGAAAGACTAAGCCTTGCACAGAGGCATGAAAATACATTTTCAAAATGCTCAACAGTGCTGCCAAAATTATAAACTGACTGCTCCACAATTTAAAATAAATGCTTTTGTATATTTCTATTAGATGTGACTCTTTGGCGTTTCTGTTATTATTAACACTGCTGCTTTAGTTGTTCTGACTGCTAAAATCCTCTGTCATTCCGTGGGGTGGGGGAGCCGGGGGCTCGGATCCTTGTCACCTTTTTCATACCTGATGAGTTTGCATCCCTGTATGTTAAAAAGCCTCAGTCACCTTAATTCATGTAATAAAAACATCTCAGGTCAGTAACACTCAAAGCTAAATGTGCAATACCATGTTCAGCTATGTTACTATTTATAATGTTATTGTTGTTACATCAGAAGATGTACATATTGAAATGATTTCTTAACTTACAGTAGGCTATTTTTTACAATGTGTGTTGGAAGGATTTATTAAATTACAATGAATATTGTCATTGTTGAAGGCTTTTAGAGAAGGGTGAACTATAAGCCTGAATTACATAAAATGTTATACCTAAAAACATAAAAGCCACAATAAATAAGTCACAATTATTGTAGTTATTTTTACCTCCCGTATTGCTTTCAATCCACCAGCTTTTATGGTGTTGTTACGTGTTAAATGTGTTCTTTATTTTCGCGTCCAGGAGAGAAGCTTTAAAATGAGACTAAATGGAGTCTCTGAAAAGATTCAAATGGGATACTTTAATTAAAAAAGGCGCGGTAGTGTTACAGACAGAATATTGTTCCGGCAGAAAACAGCTGTGATCTGGTTCTCCTGAGCAAGAAGAAGACAGCGGATCTCTCCTCCGGCGCTGCTATATATATCCTCTGCTGGCTCCTCCCCGCCAGCCGGCTCACCTCGTCTCCAATGTCCGTTATTGCATTTAAACAGAGGATAGGTTCTTTTCACATTCAATATATGCTTAACACGCCGTTTCTCCTCATATTCTCTTTCATCACTTTTCATTTAACACATTCTAAACGCTGTAATCAATACTCTAAACAATACTTCTCGGCTCGTTTGGTTTCCGGTCATTCCGGATGTTGTCACATGCTACTCTCGTCTGTAAACAATAATGTATTCAAATAAACTGTACTTTCATTTAATATTCAACATGGTAGTATCTCGACATCTATCGTTGTAGTGTTAAATCAGTAGGCTTCGGTTTTCACCACTCCAAGTCATTTCGCTTCTCAATTCACCTCTTTAGGAAATCGTATATTAGCCACATGCTAAATGCTAACCGTAGATGAAGGACTTTCAGAATAAAAGCTTAACTGCTTGTGCACAAGAATTTCTGGTTTTTCAGTATAAAAGAGCGTTTAAACTGACGGTATGTTTAAGCTACATTATACCATCAAAACATTGATTTTAATTTCTAACATACGTCACTAACTGTAAGCTTGTCACATACAGTCTATGGTCACTCAGAGTAACCTACTGTTAATTTAGCTGCTGGAGAAGAAAGATCAGGGGGGGAGGGGGGGAGAGAGCTGTGGTTGATGGGCCATTAGTTGTGTAAATACACAGCTGAGAGCTGCCGTTTCATTCGGACTGTTTAAAAAACTGTAACAACGGACTATTTTTCTTAGCGGATGCATGTCAATTTAAATCAATACATACAACTATTTTTTAAATCAATAAAAACATTTTCTAAATCCATAAAAGCATTTCAATTAATATTGGGAGTCATGTCGTTACTTTGTTGAGAATGTGGCCATGTAATAAGCGGGATAATTTGCAGCGACTTGTTCTATATGGGGAAAATAACACCCTTCATCCAGATGAGGATCCCTCCGCTACACTTTGGGATCCTGATCGACCGACGAAACTCCATTAAAATATAAATATTTTTGGTGAATTACTGAGTTTAGGCACGTTAATAACGTTTTAATGAAGTTGAATACAGTATATTCATATGTGTCAGTGATTTCATGTCAATTCGGCGAACATAAACATAAATGATCGTGGTGAAGATGATGATTAAATTAGGATTACAAATCGAGAGCCGGGCTGCATTTCCTCCCGTTCGTTTTTTTCGAATAACAATATTATTTTGTTAAATAACAACATGGTGATGTTTTGTAAATGATTACATGTCTCTTATTTAGCACAGTAGTATGATATCCGTGACATATGGATCTTAACAAAGTTCCGCTGTACATCCAGCATACTGTATCTCACTTTATTTCACATGAGCTCCAGTGTGGAACCCCACTGCACCCCCTGGTGGATCAATGATCCATTGCAGCTGGCTTCATTATAATTACATTTATCTATCACGGGGGCGGTCTCAAGTCAAGCTGGAGGTTTTCCCTTGAGCGAGGGCAGATCACGTACCAATCGCTGCCCTCGCGTTTCAAACTGTCTGAAATGAATCGCTACATCTGTATAGCAGGTATAAGTACATGGAGTGTGGTAAAGCATACTACAGTGGGCAGTGATCATTATCCTGTAATGACTAAAGTTGGGACCAACATACGTTTTGAAAAGGAGAAGAACATTTCTAGATGGAAATTGGGAAAGGCTAATTGGGATGCTTTCCAAGTTGTAAGTACGAATAGATGTAAAACACTTCAAGAGGAAAATGATGATGATATAAATAAATTGAATGAGGAGCTCGTTA
The DNA here is from genome assembly GCF_949606895.1 of Notothenia rossii. Taxonomy (NCBI): domain Eukaryota; kingdom Metazoa; phylum Chordata; class Actinopteri; order Perciformes; family Nototheniidae; genus Notothenia; species Notothenia rossii. Next base: position 38,724,713 of record NC_136907.1, read on the forward strand.
AGGTTATCATACATTCAGCTAAAGAAACAATTCCGGAATTTGAAGGAGTTAGGCGCACCAAGAGTGTACCCTGGTGGAATGGTGAATGTAACAAATCCATTAAAGACAGAAATAAAGCATTCAGACAACTCAAACAACTCCATTCCCAGGAAGCTTTGAATCAGTATAAAAGGACCCAGGCTATAGTAAGGAGGACGATACGAACGCAAAAACGCATTTTTGCAGGCAATATTGCAATAGCATCGGAAGAGAAGTAGAGCTTGCAGATGTTTGGGGCATGATTAGGAGAATGGGGGGAGTTCAAAGGAATTATGAGTTGCCAGTTTTGAGCAGAGGGGACATAATATCTGTCACAAACTTAGGAAAGGCGGAACTTTTAGTTCAGACATTTAAGAAAGTTCATAGTTCAGATAACCTTACAGAGGAAGCCAGGCAGTGCAGAGATAATACATTAATGGAAAACCCGAGAATATTGGATAGAGTAGAAGTGTTAGGAGATCAGGTGGATCTGCATTTTATTATGTTTGAGTTGAGGAAAGCAATTATTAGTGCTCGTCAAACCACTCCTGGGAAAGATGGTGTTTGCTATAAAATGTTGGAATATATGACGGATAACTCTCTAGTCATTGTGTTTAGATTGTTTAATAGGGTGTGGGATTCTGGCCAACTTCCTTCGGTTTGGAAACAAGCGATAATAGTGCCCATACTAAAGCCAGGGAAAGACCCTTCAGATCCATCTAGCTACAGACCTATTGCCCTGACATCGCATTTATGCAAAATCATGGAAAGAATGGTTACAGAAAGGTTGACATATCTTTGAAAGTAAAGCTCTGTTATCACCATATCAATGTGGGTTCCGTAGGGGTCGGAATACAATGGATTCTATATTGTGCTTAGAATCAGACATCAGGAAAGCACAGACCAACAAGGAAGTAGTGATTGCAGTCTTCTTTGATATTGAAAAGGCTTATGACATGCTCTGGAAGGAAGGACTACTAATCAAGTTAAAATCATTGGGAATTGGTGGTAAAGCATATAATTGGTTTATGAATTTTTTACGGGAAAGGAAAATACAAGTAAGAGTAGGTGCAGAATATTTAAGTGTGTATGATGTGGAAAATGGTACTCCGCAAGGTAGTGTATGTAGTCCGTTGTTGTTCAATATAATGATACATGACATTTTTAATCAAGTTCATCCAAGTGTGGGAAAATCTTTGTATGCAGATGATGGGGCTTTGTGGGCAAAAGGCCGCAATGTAGCACATGTTGGAAAGAAAATACAAGCTGCAATAGTTGAAGTGGAGAAATGGTCAAATAAATGGGGATTCAAACTGTCAGTAGCTAAGACGCAAGTCATTTGTTTTACAAAACGGCATAAAATTGCTCCTGTATCATTAAAATTGTATGAGCAACCTCTTGAACAGGTAAATACAATACGATTTCTTGGTGTTTGGTTTGATGGAAAGCTAACGTGGAGCAATCAAATAGGAAAAGTTCAAAGTAAATGTAAAAAGGTCAACAATGTACTTCAGTGTTTGGTGGGACAGGAGTGGGGAGCGAGTAGGTCATCACTACTGAACATATATTGGGCACTCATGAGACCTGTATTGGATTATGGGTGTATAGCGTTCATGGCAGCAGCAGAATCAAACCTTAAAAAGCTGGATGTCCTACAAGCTCAGGCCCTGAGGATTTGTAGTGGAGCTTTTAAAACATCTCCAGTATCAGCAATACAGGTAGAAATGGGAGAAATGCCTTTAACACTAGAACCGCCAACGGTTAAATTTTACCCGCAGCTTTTTTTGATTGTATGTAACTTTTGTTCAATAACATATTAAAGTCTCCCAGTCCGTGACTTTTCCTGAAAGTGTGTTATGTAGCACACTCTGTTGTTAACAATTGTCAATATGAAGTCAGATTGAAAAAATCGCCCAAAAAAATTCCATTTATATACCTATATCCGCCAGCTGGTAATATTTACCTCATAGAAAATGCAGCGTAAACATGACGTGTTGCTATAGCAACGCCTTTTGTCTACTGCGGTTCCTTATAGATAGAGAGATAGATTGAGAGAGAGAGAGAGATAGATAGATATATTGATAGATGGATAGAGAGAGAGATAGACAGATAGATAGTTATAGATAGTGTAACATCTTGGAGAATACAAGATCTTGGATGACTGAGCTCACGTTGAGGACCTAATGCATGTGTGCAGGTTACGTGCCAGTTGAATAAAGATGGACACTCGGAATGAGAGAAGTAGTCCGCGTTGTCTGTTTATGTAGACAATTATATGTTCATAGAACAGAACATTACAGATATATCGATAGAGAGAGATAGAGACATTTGTACCTAAACAAAACACAAGTCTAACACCAAGCGTTTAAATCAGCACTCTTAGCGATATTTTAAACTTCATGCTATCTGCACAACCTATATCATATGAAAAGCTGAGAGTCCACAGATTCTATTGGTATAAGCTTCATCCCTGTGCGATCAAAACTCACTGTTCTGTATGATAAATAAAAGAACATTGTACCTTGAAAATCTATAGCGGGTACATTTTACCCGTTGGCGGTTTTAGGTATACAGCGACCTCTGGCGGTTCTAGTGTTAAGGATAAGAAGAGTAAAGTTAATGTTGGCATACTGGGTAAACCTTCAGGGGCATGGTGATAGTCATCCAGCGAAAAGTATTTTTGAAAGACTGCTGGGAGCACAATGAGTCACATTTAACGAGTTTCGGATGGATTGGTGATGTTAAAGCGGCAAGTATAGGATTGAATCAAATAAAGTATTGCCCCACAGTTGCAATCTCGTCCATTCCACCCTGGATATTCACAATGCCAAGGGTGGACCTCAATATACAAAAAGAGTTGAAGGAAAATAAAGAAATACCAGTATGGCGCATAGTCCAGAATTATTTTTGCAAGATATCACTCAGACTCAACAATCATATTTACAGATGGCTCCAAAGATCCAGAGACAGGGTATGCTGGGGCAGCAGTTTATATCCCAGTGAGTAATTCACATATAAAGAAAAGGGTAACAGACCATGTGTCAGTATACACCACAGAGTTGTTGGCATTGGTATTGGCATTGGAATGGATAGAGGAGAAAGGAATACATAATACTGTAATTGCATCTGACAGCTATTCAGCTTTATCGAGTATACGATCAGGCAGATCTTAATTTAGAATGGACATAATAAATGAAATATTTCTAATTTTGTATAAAATGCAAATCAAAGGCATAGCAACTCGTTTCATCTGGGTTCCTGCTCATGTTGGTGTGGAGGGTAATGAACAGGTGGATATTCTGGCCAAACAAACACTCAGAATTACGAATATAGACATTGAAGTTCCACTCAGCAAAGCGGAGGTTAAAACATTCATACATATATATGCACAAACAACATGGCAAGAACATTGGGACATTAGTGATACAGGAAGACATCTTTATAACATTCAAAGGTATGTGGGTAATGGAAGGAAGGTGGGGTTTAAAAGAAGGGAGGAAAATGTAATTTCTCGGATGAGAATAGGTCATACAGGTCTCAATCATACATTAAGGGTAATAGGAAAGCATCCAACCGGAAAGTGTACACACTGTAGCCAGCCAGAAACGGTTGAACATGTTTTGCTGCATTGCAGGAAATATAGTATTCAGAGAAATGTGCTTTTCCAAACACTGAAGAAAGCAAAATACATTGACTTTTCGCTATCAGGGCTGTTAGGGAAAACATCAGGCAATATGTATTGTGAGCTTATTACGTTTCTTAGAGAAATTGATAAATTTAAAATAATCTAGAGTTTTGGTTTTATTTATTTTTGTTGTTTTTTGTTTTGTTTTATTTTTTTTATTGTTTTCTGCATAGTCTCTTGTCCATACTCCAGTCCAGTTGGTGGCGGTAATGCACCTAAAATTTGGTTTGCCAACCGCCAATAAACACTAAAGAAGAAGAAAGAAGAAGACTGTGGCTGTAGAGCAGAGAGGTACCAGTTATAGACAAGTTTACGCGCCAAAACACGGGTAGCGCCATGACACTACACAAATGCACTTCATTTCCGCCGGAAGTCTTTTGCACAGCGTCTGTCGGTGTAAACCGATGTAAACAGTCAGACGGGCACTGGTGTAAACACAGCGATTTCGATGCTAACAGTGATGCTAGCTTGGGAACACGATTCTACTTCTTTGACTGGAGATGGCGTTACTCTCCCCCACCCGAATTCAGTGCAAAACTGGGAGGATAACATGACGACGTGGCCCAGCATAAAACCAAAATAAACTGCCTTATTTAGGTCATGCCCACAGGAGCCAACAGTTGTCTGTTGTTTACATAATGCACAATTTACATGATCTCTTTATGCTGTGCAATATATCATATGTGCCTGTAGGCCTACTGTTTGAGTGAAAATAAAGTTTGATGTAATTTAATTTCATTATTGCACTGTTATTGCATTATTGCATTTCATATGTTCCTTAGAGTGCTACAATTTCTTTTAACACAGTTCATCATTCATATTAAGCTCATACTGTACATAAATAACACTGAATTAATTAATTGTTGAGAGGAAACTAAAGAAATGGCTTCAACAAGAAAGATCACATGTTTAATCCTAACAGGTATTACAAATTAAAATATAAAAGCAGCCCACACAATTACATCACTATGAAAATATTCATATATAATATTAAAAAATACAATGCATGCAGTATTTGTTGTGTTTATCTGTATTTAATGAACAACATGGCTGGGTGCTGGGTGCTGGTTTGTGGTCGTAGCACTCTCTATCTAACCACTCGTTCAGGTGCTTTCTCGAGTGATTGCAACCAACTACCGCACACGTAGTTCCCGAACCACTTTTCTTCATGTTGTAATTGTTATATCCTCTTTGTCTCTGCGATATCAGTGCTTTGTCGGCACAACGGAGCTAGCTAGCAAAACAAACCCAGTCCGCCAAAACGGAAGTGCATTGCATCGAAGGGAGGAGTTCAGGATGTAGAGCGGAAACGGCTCAATAACTTGTGTATATGTCCTCGACCTGTATGTATATGAGGTTTTTGTTTTCTTCCTGTAAAATCCTTGTTACTTTGTGTTTTTTCAGCATGTTGGCTGTGAATAAAAGCACCTAAGGATACATTTTTTGTGACTCTAGCCATCTTATTTAGTTCCTAGTTTTTTCATCGAACCTTTTTGTAACAGTAGGAAACAAATTGGTGTGTACAAATTTAAAATATGTAATTACTAAATGGGTGAAAATCGCTTGTATCCATAATGGGCAGCATTAATATACCCACATGACAGCTCATTGTTGTGTTGATTAGATACACACTCCTACCACAAGGTTTCGCCACATAGTTTTGATCTATGTTTAAATCCACAACCTGAACAAGAGCTCTTGATTAAACTTGGCTAAGACTTTAGCACGGAGCACGAGTCAGTTAATTAATAGACCAACAAACAAAACATGGTACCAGGAGTAAATTATGAAGTAAAATGAAAACATATTAAGTGAGGAGTTGTGACAAGCGACATGGACTCATTAAAGCCACCGGAGACGCTAAAACTTTCGGGAAATGTCGGCAGCAACTGGCAGACCTTCAAGCAGCAGTTCCAGCTTTACATCACGGCCATAGGACTGGAAACTAAGCCGGATGCTAGGAAGGTAGCGCTACTGCTAACTATAGCAGGCCCACAGGCGATAGAAGTGTGGAGGATAAAAAGGTCAGAGAAAGGCTGCTAAGGGAAACGGAGCTGACATGTGAAGCAGCTATACAAATCTGCCATGCAAGCGAGCTGTCCCAAATGCACGTCAGGACTTTCAGCGAGATGGCGGGCGCGGCTAACGTGAGTGATGGTGCAGCAGTTAGTGCGGTCTCCAGCCAAGGCAAAATGGCGCACACAGACGCGGCCTACACAGCGGTCGAAGAAGGGACATTCAGCTGTAAGCGCCGCGGCTCGAAGCACAAACCACGACAGTGGCATTTGGTAAGCAATGCTCTAATTACCAGGCCCAGAACCATTTAGCTAAGCAGTGCTTCTAAAAAGGAAACTAGAAAATGCATTTCCTGCAGAAAATGTGTGCGAAGGCTGTAAACTGTGAACATTTATGGCTGAATTTAGCTGAAAATGCAGAAAAAGCTGAATATGTTATTAGCTGAATGGTAGCTGCTTTTAGCTACAAAAATGTAGAAAAAGCTTAATATTTAAAAGAAAAGGTTTAAAAAAAGGTATAAACAACAACATGTGTAGCCTTGATGTCCTGAAATAGCTGAATAATGTAATAGTTGAATGGTTTCTGCAGCTGAAAATAGGCTGAAGGAGTTAAATATCAGATATAGGTAGTAGTGAATGAATTTGTATTAAGATGAGAAAAGAAAGTAAAAAGGTTTGGGAAAGCAGCGGAATATTTGAACTGCAAACTTTTGAACTAACTTGATGGTGAATTATCTGTCGCCATGCCAACGGCATTTGATGACATCCCATAATACGCTGAGATGTGTTGATGGCTGCATCGTTACCAAACCTGTGAAGTTTTGGGCCATTTTGAGCATTTTCACTGAAGTTATGAGAACCATGTTTCATGGTGAGCATTGTGTTGCCATGGCAACGGCATTTGAAGAAATCTCAAAACTTTCCCGTAGATGTCTTCACGGCTGGACTGTTAGCACACATGTGAAGTTTGAGCACTTTTTGAACATTTTCAAAGGAGTTATACATTACATTAGGAGGTTACATTGCTCTCTCTCTTCTCTCTCTCTTCTCTCACTCTTCTCTCTCTCTCTTCTCTCTCTCTTCTCTTGATCATTCATCATCGAGAGAGAGAGAGAGAGAGAGAGAGAGAGAGACTCTCTCTCACACACAGACACTCACGCTCTCTCACACAGTGTGTGTGTGTGTTGATTTCTAAATTAATAAATGATCAAAATTCCGCCAAATGTTACACATTCCCCCGCCATATTAGACACAAAATGACGCCAAATGTCAGCCTCGCGCATGTAAGAATACGTCATACTAAGAGACCTCGCCACCGCGTCTGAGTGTTACCCGCAAATGACGGCATTATTATCATCCTGGATCTTCAACAGGCGCCTGGATAATGGAACATAGTGAAGTAAGTCGTTCATATTTTATACATTAAAAACGATATGTCTGATAGATATACACAACTGAATAAAGTGAACGTTAACTTATGTATTTGATCGTGTCCAACTGTCCATAATTTCCCTCTGCCTCGACTGTCAAAGCAGAACTTTAACGTCAATTTTAACATAAGGCTATACATTATACATTATTTTATAAGCTACATAATACTTTATCACTTATTTTATTATTGAAACTTCAGTCACGAAAACAGTGAGGGCAGCAAAGTTAGGTTTGTCATCATTTTAACTTAATTGGTAAATGAGGATTCTGCTTTTAAAGAAAAATACAAAGCTTTTAAATTCATGAGGTTATTTTAAAGTGACATTTCACCGTTCAATATTTTTCTTTGTGTCAAATAATCACCCTTAGATAGATAGATAGATGTGTGCTTATAGAAGAGACGGCAGTAAAAATGCCCCCAGATATTAGTTCTTAATAAAGTGGCGAATATTTGTCAATAATGCTGTATTTGTGTGAACAGATTACAATATTACACATATTAATATTATTATATTGTGTCCGTGGAGACTGATTTGTCATAATATTTGTTAGTCAGCATGATGAGGAGTACAAGAGGACTTAACCCCTGCCAAGAAGCAGAACGTCAAATCCGAATGGAAAAAGATAAGGACAATTTGAGATGGGAGCACATCAATGCCAGCAAAGGTAAGATTTGTTTTCTGTTAACTTGTTTAACCTCTGTTATGTGATAAAGAATGTTCTGGGGCCTCATTTATAAAGTGATATACGCTCAAAAAATGGCGTACGCCAGTTTCAACCCAATGTTTGTGATTTATAAAATACTAACTTGATGGGAGAACGTGCGGTCCTCCACGCAAACTCTAACCCATGCGTACGCACTAAGCACAAACACGGGAGAGACGAGAAACTGCGACACCGTTGGCAGAAGGAAGAATGGAGAGAAATATGTGGAAAATTCATTTTCACAAATTGATTAAAGCCAATCTTAAAATGATTTAACAAACGCCTGTTTGAGACTCCTCAGTGCACACAAAAACATAACCACAGGAGGTATGGAAACTAAGAACACCATGTGGTAAATTGTACAGCTAATATTACGCAACACATTAGTTTTATTTCCTTTAACTGGGGGGGGGGGGGGTTGAGATGCACAGGCTGCAGCGGAGACGCTGCGCACAGCTGATCGACAGCTGGGACACAAACCACCAAATACAACAAAAATAATTCAGATCCAGTCGTCATGACTCCACTCCGGAGGGCTTCCCCGATCATTTCTTAGAGTTTCTCATCAAGGGGGTGTCTCCTGTCCCCGGTACAAACACACTGCCTGAGGAAGGCTATGTGTATTTTTTTGTCATTAACCTTTTTCGGACCACTTATTTATTTATTTTGGTGACGACCCGACCTCCATGCTGCTACTCTGGTTCAAACTGCATCCACCAAACAATATGATTTATCTCGACCTCCCCAAAATAACCAAAATCTGACACGGTGTGTGAGATGTTTTAGCTGTTCTGTCGTCATTTCCTGCGATCTTCTTCATAAAGTCAGTAGGCTTGTTTGAGACGAGCTGCGGCTCGCCTAGAAAGACGAGAATAGCCTATCACAGCCGGGGGAGGTCTCAAAAAGCTTGCCTGAAGTCGGACAGCTCGGAATTGGCTTCTTCTTCTTCTTCTTCTCTCAGTTTTTTGGCGGATTGCAAACAACAAAATTGATATACTGTATATGTGAACCTGTTTTGTAGAAGTCCTCGCTAAATATGGTCATATGACTTTTCGGGTATGTGAAATAGTAGATCATTGGTATAAATGGTCTGAAATCTCCATTTGTAGTATGATGTTTACGACATTGTTAGTATCAGTGATTACATTCTAAAAGTGTAATTCATTTGTGGTAAATGTATGAAATTCTGTGTTTAAAGAGAAGTTTATTTATGTAGTAAGTACAGTGCAATGAAGAATGTCTGTCTCTTTCTTTACTTGTCCCTGTCCTTTCTACCTCTCCAACCGTATGAAGCTCCAGGTCCCGTCCAGGCACAAGATGTCTGTCCTGCTGCTCCTCAAAATGAGGTTTGTCAGTATACTAACACTTTAATTGTGGCCCCCCATGAAGTGCTTTAACATGACATGATGTGATATACTCCTGCTGTTTCATGAAGATGTAAAATATGATTGCATTAACCTTGTGTGCGTATGTGTTTGCTTAGTCATGGTTTAGAGGGACTTACTTGGTATATGAGGTCACTGTATGGTTTCTATATGTCGCTAAGCACTATGCCGTGATTGTATACCCTTGTGTGTCTGTGTCTGCTTACTCATGGTTAACAGGGCCTTCATTTGGGCTATGAGGTCTCTGTATGGTTTTCAAAAAACTACAGTGTCACATCACAACCAGGCATGACTGGAAATATTGGGCAATGTGAAAAGATGGACCTAAATCATAATCACTCCTAGGAGGCTATCAACTCTGCTAGCATTTGCTTAGCTCAGAATGTTACCGTCATTCTTTGTAATTTTAACCATTTGGTCAGCAACATGATGCAGTCATAATGCACAAGGGTACTATCATCTGATGTATTTGTGTAGAAAAATATACTGTATATGTGAGCCTGTTTTGTATAAGTCCTCGCTAAATATGGTCATATGACTTTTCGGGTATATGAAATAGTAGATCATTGGTATAAATAGTCTGAAATCTCCATTTTACTCGGTGTATTATGATGTGTCCAATTACAACATTGTTAGTATCAGTGATTACATTCTAAAAGTGTTAATTCATTTGTGGTAAATGTATGAAATTCTGTGTTTAAAGAGAAGTTTATTTCTGTAGTAAGTACAGTGCAATGAAGAATGTCTGTCTCTTTCTTTACTTGTCCCTCTGTCCTTTCTACCTCTCCAACAGTATGAAGCTCCAGGTCCCGTCCAGGCACAAGATGTATTTATTTATTTTATATATTTAAGTTTACTTTGTTTACACTTAATATGTTGTTCAAGTTCAAATAAAACATCTTTCTTTTTAAAAAAGCATTTTTTTTCTTCGACCGGAGTTTTAAAAAAAGAACGAAAAAAGTATAGGTTAAGGAGCGGTATCGGAAAAAACCCAAACAGTACCCAACCCTAATGGTTGATATCACATTAATTGATTGACAATAGTAATATTCTTGATTATTCCATTGTTTAGTTATTACAATTTCAGAAGAGTTTAGTTTCACTCACCAAGATGGCATCTTTAATGTCATATAACATTTTCATACAATCACTCCACCAACTCCTCTCCCCTCACTCCTCTCCTCTCCTCACCCACTACCCTCCTCTCTCTCCTCTCCTCACCCACTACCCTCCTCTCTCTCCTCTCCTCACCGACTACCCTCCTCTCTCTCCTCTCCCACTGCCCTCTTCTCTCTCTCTCTCTCCTCTCACCACCCTCCCCTCACTCCTCTCCTCTTTCATCTCCCCTCAAATCTCTCCACCAACTCCTCTCCCCTCACTCCTCTCTCTCATCTCCTTCAACTTCTGAAATTAACTACAGTAGTTTTATTTTTTGGGCAGTAATGGAATTGTAAACTTGATTCTTCACGTCCTTCCAGCTCCGACTGCACAGCACAGGTTCTGCCTCCAGAGCCGTTACACAGTTCTTTTCCAGGCACCCTTTGTAGTGTGATGAACCGGCCGAGTTGGCGCCGGACTGCTGCTTTTTCTTTAGAGGTCCAAGGCCTGCACCTGAAACAGAAATCACAAATGTAAAAGAGGTCTTCCTCACTGTTGGAACAATCATTCAGTCCAGCAAATTAATTTATATTATTTATGGATGAATTGTGGTTTTGAGTGTATGTGCTTGGTGGCAGCTTGGTAGTATAACAATCTCTAACAACCGTTATCTCTGTCCTCTGTAAGCATCAAAACACAGATTTAAATAAAGTAAATATAGATTTATGACAAAATAAATCTTAAATAGAAGTTAGTGCCTTGCTAAAGGGCAGGTCAAGCAGAAATAGACATCTTGACTTCTTAAATGTGATTCTCTATAGATTGTGTCTATTCATATTATGGATATTGGATATAATCCTGTTGTGAGTACATGAAATGTACCTGCCGTCTCAGCCCTCTTTGGCTGCTGCGAGCGTCTCTTGGTGGAGGTCAGAAGGTCGACTTCTTCTACAAGGAGAGAAGAAATCACCTTAGCATTAGCTTTGATTCATCATGCTAACAGATATCAAAGTGTCCCAGCAATAAACTGAAGTGATGTTCATACCTTCTGAATCCTCCATTAGTTCAGCCGTAGCCGTAGTGTTATATTATCTATATGACTGTGTGGAGGAAGCACTTCACACACCACACTATGGCCCAATCCCAAATCACCCCCTCGACCCTACCCCTCCGTGACGGAGTGAACTCCGTCTGTAGCCACACTCGCAGCTGAATGAAGTTCCCTCCATTAAGGGTTAAGGGTATAAATACAGCGGCAAGCTTTGGGACGGCCTCGCCTCTCTCCGGCAGAAACAGGAAATGCCGTAACTGTATGTAACAACGGTTTCAAATCAGCATCTATTTTACAAAAATGTAAATTAATAACTCAAATAAAACTCCAAACATCTTTCATTGTGTTTCAAAGCTCTTTTAGTTTTAAACCTGATGTTTACAAGCTTCTTAGTTTTTGCAACAGTCTGTAAATATACACAACTTTATAATAAAATGCACACATTTACCTTTTTCTAGACTAAACACAGGTATGATCCTAAGTTAAAAACATATCGTCACCTTCTTAAACTAATGGCCTAAGTCATATTTTGGAGAAAATGTTTTTTTTGCCTAAATCATCTCTTCTTGATGCTGGCCACCTCTGGTAAAATTGCCTACATCCTTATTGAAAGGTTAATGCTGTCCCTACCCTGATAGTATAATGGCCTATGTCAAGAGTGTGACTTAGGCCATATATTTAAAAAAGATAATGGCTTAAGTCACATTGTCTTGTGACTTAGGCCATTTTACAAGCTTTACAAAATGGCTGCTTCAAGAAAAAGAAAAACTAACAGATAAATTAAGTTATTTTCATGGTTCAGGGCTTATCCCCTGTTGGTAAGTGATGTTATACTATATTATACTATAGGCTAGGCTATAAATGTTGTGTAGTTATTTAGTCTTTTACTTTCACAATGTATGGTTACTGTAGCTACCGAAGCTACTGTAGGTACTATAGTTACTGCAGCTAATGTAGTTACTGTAGCTCCATGAAGCATGCACACATTTCCCTCTGGGAAAAAAAAAGACAAATCCAAAAACTAATCTAACCTTTCAGAACTAACGGTTACAATTACTGCATAATTATGAATTAGGAAAAGTACATTTCAATTGTTAATATTGTCTCCTTTTTCCACATTACATTTCCATCTTATTAGGAAAGATTAAAAGTTTTTTTAATTGAATTTGTCCAAATAATATTCATCAAAATAGCTTTAATGTATTAATACCACAGTGCAATTACAAAAATGTTTTTCATAATGATCACACAGTTGTGACCGTACGCCTACTCCTTTTTGGTAGGAGATGCACTTAACTTTTCAGACACCAATCAGGAATCATCCAATGAAAATGAGACCGTTGTTAAATAGATGGAGCAGCATGTACCAGGCCAAGACCCTGTATCAGATGGAGCAGACAATAACTTAAACACTGTCATTGAAGAAGAGTGTTGCTGAAGATGCCAAGCAGACCCGTCCACACCATGAAGAAGACACAGATGATGATGATAATGATGATGATGATGTTATCATAGACCCAAACTACAATCCATCCTCTGATGAGTCCTCTGTCCGTGAAAAAGAAGACAGTCTGGCAGCAACTTCAGAACATTATGGTCCTCATCTAGAGGTTGTGTATGAAAACAATACGGTCAAAAGGAAACAACATAAATACCTCAGCCCAGAAACATGGAAGCAAAATGAATACAGAAAGAAACGTCTCAAAGAAATGGCATAGAAGGCCAAAGGTGGCAAAGAAATAACTGCAAAGGCTATGGGCCTTCCCTGCAATTCGAAGTTCTGTCAACGAGTCACGACTCGAGACTGTCAATCCATTACAGAAGAGCAGAGGCAGTGAATATTTCAGAAAGTTTGGTCAATGGACAACTGGGAAGAACATACGTCACCACTTTGGTCACAAAGGTTGCCATGTAAGAAAGAAAGTTGGTGAGGGATCCAGGCGCAGTTCATCATTTTCCTACCAACTGAAACTTCAGGATGGAACGAATCTTAAAGTGTGCGAAGCTTTTTTTCTTCTACAATTGGTATCCCTGAAAGAACCATTACCCTCGCTGAACAAAGACACCATCGACCATGACGAACAAGTGGCAGACTACATCTCCACCTAAGAGTGGCCAACATGCAAAGCTGGAAACTGCTGTCACAGATTTCCTTAAGGACTGGTTGAAGGATCTGCCCACTGTTGATTCGCACTACTGCAGAAGCACAGCGACCTACAAAGACAATAAGTTCCTTCACCCAGGCACAACCATCTCCCAACTACATCGGGAATATCAACAGGCAGCTGCAACTGCTGAAGTTGATGCTCTGCCAATCAAGGCGAGGAGGTTTCAGGACCTTCAGTCCATGAAACATGCAATGCCCGTTGAGTGCCTGTCTATGCTGCCCCTGAACGCCTCGTTGGAGATTTTTCCATTTTTTTCTTCCTGAGTATAGTGATGTAATCTTACCCAGGTCCAAATGGACCAATCCGTGGAGCTCCTCACACACACACACACACCCCCCCCCCACGCACACGCACACACACACACACACACACACACACACACACACACACACACACACACACACACACACACACACACACACACACACACACACACACACACACACACACACACACACACTCAAGCCTTATATTTTCTCAGCCGCAATACTCCGCTGAGTTTCGCCAGCACACTCAGCCGCAGCTGTGTGGATCTCCACTCACAGTTCGCCACACACTCACGTGTGTGTGCTCAGGCTGAGTTCGGGCTGAGTTTCGCCGTGTCTCGCTGTCTCGCAGACCCCACGCAGCAACCAGGAAACGACACCAGTAATCCAGCTCACACTGTCGGCTCCTCGAGTCTCAAAGGGCGGAGCAGCGAGCCCTGCAACGTCTCGCCAACACGGCACCCAGACCCCACGCAGCATTCTCATCTGTTTCACATTTCTGGTTGCTAACAAACTCCATTGTAACACATAATCACACATCAGAGCTGTTGGAGATTAGGAGGATGTTTAAAACCAACCTCGTCTCCGCGTGTCGTTTGGTAAACTGGGTAAATTCGTAAAAAGGAAGGGATTAAGAAACACCAGAATGCAAGTTAAACAATAATCTTGTTTTAATGATACAAAGTAACAACACAAATACAAAGGAAGTACTTCCTGCTCTTTCTCCTGTCTTACTCTCTGGTCAGCCTGAAGAAAAAGAGATCGAACCAAAGGAAAACACAGGCTTTCATACTAAAACACAGGAGGAGGTGTGTGCGTGCTTTCCCCCAGAGGTCATCTTATTGGGAGAGACCAACACATGGCCTGTCGCACCCAATCAGTGCGACACAGCAGAAGAAACCCGGAAACACGAACCTGCTCTAAACAACAAGTTTCCTTATCTTATTTCACATCTTGCAGCCAGCACACACACATCTCCTCTATGGCCCTTTGTCCCTGTGTCCATCTTCCCCCCCTCAGGTTACCACACACAAGTTAAAAGTATGTTTTAAGATATAGTTGTTATAGTTGGCTAAATATACGTAATACATGTAAATTACTTTCATATCAATAATAACGAGGAACACATTACCTATGCTCTTAAAGGCCCAGTGAAGTGCATGTTTTTGCACCAAAATGAAATGGCAGTTTCATTCCTTACATATCATTGTGCCTGTTCATGGCTAAAATAATTTTTAATAATTCATAATTAATGAATTAATGAATTATTAATTTTGCCGTCTGAGCCTAACGGAAGTTGCAGACGATAGTGGCTGTGACGTCACAAGATGTACCCAGTTGCGATTGTAAACATGGCGGAGACTCTGGAAAGTGATACTAGTGTGAGAGAAATGATTGATTTGGACAGCTTTTCGGACAGGATAGATGAGGAAAGTGATCAATCTGGTGCACTTTGAGGGCAACATTAAGAGATTTATGGATACAGCTCTCAACACTCATATGAAACATATATTTCAAAAATCAAAAAACATTGGAATGATTTCTTAACCTATTTTATACAACTAATATTACATAGATGGAAATATTTGTTTACATAGATGACCAAACCCACTGAGATAACTTAGGCTACAGTTTACCTCCCTGAGCTGACGTTATCTCTCTCAGTCCCACAAGAGAGCACTCTCCCTCTCCTTATTGTTGAAACAGCTAATCTCCGTTAGCTCCGAGCTAGCACCAGATGCTAACAACAACCCTGTAACTCTGTCAGTCTCTCTTTCTCTCTCTCTCGAATCGACCACTGGCCTTTATTTATCATGATCAATCAAATAATCTACGAAACAATGACACCAGCCAGGCTCACCTTCATCTTTTGGGAACAGAAACATCGCCACTTCGGCAGACTTGACATTACTACAGCCAGCGGCAATGCATCGTTTCCCCTGTGTTTTTCATCCCTCTTTCTTCACTGTCGCCTCCATTGTCAGGTTTTCTCGATTGGCAATCACTTCCAGTCGACTCCGACACACTTTCCAGGAAAATACTAGCTCAAAAACGTTGAGAAATTCGACTTTGAAAAAGAGAAAAAACGAACGGTGGTGAATGTAAACAGTGCAGCGGCGTCCATCTCGTGACGTCACGAAGTAGATCGCAAGCCACGCCCACGAAGGCGAAGGTCGACTGCAGATTTCCCCGGAAAATTCAAAACTCGTCAAATTTGTTGCTATTCCAACATTTTTTGATATGGGTTCCAATGGACAATTTTGGTCATTACTATACGTATTAGCATAACAGATCATGCACAGGTGCACACTTCACTGGGCCTTTAAGCAGTATTAGAGATGCTTTTCAAATAGTCAAACTTCACACAGGCCCAATATAGAGAACACACTCATTTGTCCTACAGCCCTTCCAGCCATTTGAGCTATTGTTCACGTCTTTACTTCAAATAAAAGGTTTCACATTGTATATTTCCAGCTTCCTTTACACATACTGTTATTATTAATACAAAGTAATTAACCACACACATCTATTGAAAACAAGTAGATTTCCCTGATAATTGACATGCTGAAAATCTTAAGAAGAATGTCCCCTCCCCCAGCTCTCTCGTCCCTGTCATAAAAGCTGCTTCCATTTCATATAGAGTAATAAAACATGTTTAAGCTAATTTCTCCACAATGTTTGTAGCCATTTAGTACCCGCACATGAAAGAATAAAAACAGAGGTATAGTTGAACAGTAATCATGCAGCACATATATTTACTGCAATGAAAACACACACATTTGCCCTAAGCATGTGTAACGCACCCTCTTCTTTTATGAGGGAAACATTCCAGAGTTTTGGAGCTCTCCCCAAATAAGGATGTCCCCTGCTCACATCCCTCTCTAAACACAAAGACTTCACCTCAATATATTGGGGAGGGAAAATATACTTTGTCCCTTCAAATTTACCACACATGAATATATATAAGGTGACATTAAAATGAATATACCAGATTGAACTTTCCTGCCATAACACGTTACTTTAATACTTCAAATAATTCAAATAATCCTTCAATTCCCCCTTTTGGTCTCGCCCCACGAGACCAACACATATAAGACATTTGAAACACAACTACTGTCATTCTTTGCTACTGTGTCTATCCCCCAACCTTAAACCTTTGGGAACAGAACACAACTTTTCATGTCAGTGAAGGAACTATCAGAGTGGTTGCCTGAGTGCCAGAAAGCAGCATCCGTGCGTGTTGTTGAATCCTCAGGGCCCCCCTCCCCCTCAAAGGAATACGCCAACAAGGGCAGCTGATAGGGAGGGGGAGATGCGGCCTTTCCTTCAAAGGTGGAACTGATGAATCTGATCAGAGAGAAGTAGACTCCTCTGCTGCCTCGAGAAGTCCCCCAGCCCAGCTTCCGAGTCGTCTGCTGTAAGGATATCCGCGAGGTCCTTCTCCTCCAGTCCGCTGATGACAGCTTCCGAGTCGTCTGCTGTAGGGATGTCCTCGTTGATGATAGCCAGGTCCATCCTGATGTGTCTGGGTCCTTCCAGGTGATTTCCTCGCCGCACACTGGCTCCAGTAGTACCAGATGTCCCCCTTTGCTCCTCGGCGGACGGCATGAGATGTCCTCTGGGTCACTCAGTAGAGGCCGGAGAACCTGGGGTTGAGCCACGTAGGCCTGACGACCTTCAGCCAGACGAACTCCGCTGTGTCGGCCTCCTGCTCCTCGGGTCCCCCTTTTGGCGTCAGGAACCTGTGTGGAGAAATCTGATACCCACCCCTCTAGTCTACACTCAGGGCTTCTGGGCCCTCAGGTGTTTGACCCACCACTGGTAGGCTGCTTGGAGCCTGTTGGTGGGGTGTCTTAAAACAACAGCTGTCTGTGAACAGGTTTTCTAAATTAGTTGCAGACCTCCTATCTGCCAGTGTGTGTGTGTTCAGAATCTTAATACTTGGCCTGTGTCAACAAAATAAACCCCAACATCTTCAGGTGAACTAAATAACATATTTGAATAGCTCTGAATTTCTGACAAGCATCTGTGTTATTATAAATGAAATCCTTGAGATCCTATTTAAAATCTAAATATAATATGAACTGCTAATGTCTCTGGTAAAGAAACACACTAATGTTATGGATTAAAAATAACTAAAATCATGATACTGACAAAGTGAATGATTTCGTGGTGAGACTGCTTCTACCTGTCACTGCTTGGATATTATCAAGCTGAAAAATGAATACAGAAATCCAACATACTGTCATCAAATGTCTTTCTATTATGAATTTAAATTAAATGTATGTTACCTCAATAAAGTCTATGGCTTTTACTTCTTTACCAGGCTAGTTACAAGATGTTGTCTAAATTAAATCTCATTACATTACTATGTTTTAGCTTAACTGTAATATGTTCTTTCTACAGTTCAAACCTCAGTTATTTTAATACCTGTTGAAATATTACAAAATTGTTTCATTATCACAGGTCAACTTATCTGGTACTCCCTTCTGGAATGACATCTCTCGCAGTAGCCCCTTGGCCACTGATTCTGCATCTGTGTTACCTGTTATAACTCAATCAATATTAGAAACATGTCAACATTAATCAAACAGTATCTTATCCCCAGATATGGAGCAGGTTAAATCTAAAACTGTCAATCAATGGTCAGATTGAACATCTGAGTTGGGACGGCAGGTTTCTTCCAGTCCCTAAATGAAAAAATCCCACACTCCCCCTTTTTACACATGTACAGATGTGTAACAAAATCCTGTATGGGAATAAACACCTTCAGGTAACCAGTGTTTATAAGAAAATACCAAACATCATTCACAAAAGTACATCCATCATTTTTCACAGTAAACACTCCAGGGAAAATAAGTGTTCATTTCCAGCTGGCAGTCCTAAAAGAAACAGAATCTTTAGACTTTAGTTTGAGTTTTACATTTGCAAACCGCCAACTCCTGTGGGAATTAGAAACGGGTCACATGTGGTTTCCCCCTTTTGCAGAATTTTTAGGAAACCTATGTTTCCCTTGGAGCTCCAAAATAATATGTTCGTCCAAAGACATGCTCGGTTAGTTATTGTTTTAGAATCATGCAGTTACACTGATCACATGCCGGCATTCCATTCACACTCACACTGTCAGGTTTTAAAGTCAAGTTTGGTCAGCCCCAGAGTCAGTCATTGATAGTGCTTTTCTCAAGTCACACTGTCAGTCAGGGTCAAAGGTCATTTGGTCTCAGTTTCATTGGCCATGTGTCGTGCTCTGCAGAAACTTTGATATTTCAGCAAAGGCCAGTATCCTCTTTCTACAAAAATCAGTCATATATGGAGTGCCATCATTTATCAATTCACGATTACCACTTTAAGTCAGATATCTCTAACTTGTCATCGGGACGGCTGCTTCCCACATTTCCTGCAACTTGGTACAAAACTCACTTCATAATAGTACTACTACTACTGCAATTTATTTACACCTAAGTAGTATTAAAATTTCTAATAAATCTAATTCAGAAACTTGTGTACATAACTATTATCTTAAGTCAAAACATTACTAGGATCTATGTAGCTCTGCATTTCATAGCTCATTATACTCATTTATCTTCAATTCTGGTCTACTTAAAAACAATGTTAAACTCTTTAGCAGTGTGTGGAACCTTCGGTGTCCGAACATGCAACCATCACCCTTTACTTTATCAAGGATTAAAAACAGTTTCATCCTAAAGCCCTCCTATGGTAATAACTATGCCACAATGGTGAAATCAATATTGTAACAAATGAGATCACTAATTTATTCAAACATGAATACAAATCTCTTGAAGAATAATTTATTAATATGATGGAAAGATTGAAGAATATGGTTCTACACTGTGCTACTCCAAAACACCCCCTGCTTAAAGTGTAGTGCATATTTCCCTCATGTCTCCCCCTTTAACCCTCAGTGTGTTTTTAGGATGATTTTCTCATTTTACATTAATAGTTTCCTCTTTACTGCTATTTTGAATTTACCAATAGATTATTTCATGGTTAATACCTCTTTTTATCTTTACTTATTTATCAAGTCAATTCAAGTTCTTTAAATGTGGTGTCTTCTATGTGCGTTTTGTGAATAGGTGTGTTTATGTGTAAACTCACTCATTCCCGTTTTCCTTTTCTCCTCCCCTGGTTGTCTTAAGCCGTGACCCCGACCTCCTCACTTCAAATCGACTATGCCAACTCCTCTGATTCTGTCTTCTCTTCAGTCCATCAGCTCTTGAATCCATCCGCTGCAACTGTTTTAGACAGCCTTTGGCCCAGTCGCATCTGCAGCCCACATCATGCCACTGTTCTTTGCACTGCTTTGCATTTCATCTCCTCCTTTACAGTCTCTCTGCTGCTTCATGGAGGGCGGATTCTGCTCTCATGTCCCCCACTCTGCTCCTGGGCCAAATCTCGTGGCTCAGCTTCATGCCCTGTCTGAGGGACTGATGAGAGTATTTCTGAATGTCAGCAAGCGGTTTGGTTCTGGATGCCTCAGGTAGAGAGGGTTCAGCTCTGGTTCTCTGTCTGTTTGATGGAGAAGGAGGAGCCTCCTGTTGGGTTAGGTCTTTTGTCTGCTTGGGGGGACGGGGTCGTAGCCTTTCTAACTCAGAGGGGGAGTCCCGGTCCCGGGACGCATTATCCATAAGAAACCTAGCACACTGAGATTAAATCAATCCAACCCTTTCCACTCTGTCTCTTTCTACTCATACTATCTGTCTTAGTTGCTAAATGCCATCTAAACAACACCATTAATGTCTACTAATGATATTACAAAAACTCCCTCTAAAAATGGTTACATCCATTGTTACATATCTACCCCCAACCTGACTCTTTCAGGAAACCATTTTCTTTTATAAATTGAAATACCTGTTTCAAGCATCACATATTTCACACACTATGAAAGAACATCTCCATACTTTCTCCAATATTTTAAATCCCACTGTTACTTAGAACAATAGTAAACCGTGCAGAGCACACTGATCAGATCACAGTAATATAATTTGACTCAAGTGTAGGCCTATGTCTACTTTCCATTATACTTATTACTTTTGGTGAATATTTATTTATATTGTCTAAATTCCCTGTCTATGATGTGCAAACAGTTAGAGTATAAAAATGTGTTTTTCTCAATGTATTTACACTCCACGGATTCTTGAGTTTACTCATCTCCTGGTGTTGTCGTTCCTAAAAATGTTAGCAAACACAAAACTCCCACTACAACATTTATAGATAAATTGATCTAGCAAAATGAACTCTTTTCTAATTCAAAATGTGACAAAAGAACAATGATTTGTCTTTCACAAGATGGCGGTCTAACAGAATGACTCTTGACCTCATGGGGTCAAATAGATTTAGCCATGAGGCGGCTGACTTTAAAATGAACTGGGACAAAGAAACCACATGCATGTAGGTACATTATAGTTAAGACAAATACCATGAAATCCACAACGCAATGCAACGGTATCAATCAGTTCTCAAAGACTATGTTTAAATAGCAGCAAATCATTGTTTCTTATTTATTTCAATATATCTACCACTTCAAATCACACCTTGATCTGTTAATTTTCTATGTATTTCACTCCAACTTCAGATCACTGAGAAAAAGCAAGCAGACACCCTCCGGGCCGCTGCTGCTCTCGAGAGGAAAAAGGGGGGGGAACTCTCACAGACAAATACTGACACCCCCCTCTCTCTCCCCCGCTGCAGCTCTCAGCCTCGAAGGGGGGCCTCTTTCAACAATTAACACTTCTGCTATCCTTTTATTCAATTTTTCTGCTTGAACCCACTGTTTCTCGTAAGCTCTTAACTCACGCTCCTCTTGTTCAAATTCTCCCTTCATTATGACTTCGTATCTATTCATCTGACTTACTGTCTTTGTTATTGGTAAATATTCACAGAAAAAATTCCCCGTACAGTCTATTCAGCTTTTATTGTCCGATGTTTATTCCAACAAGTTTAGCAAGCCTCTCAGCGCGCTTCAACACCGTCTTTCAACAATGTGACGCTGACATGGAGTCGTAACCCAGGCTTACAGAACTCTTTATCGTGACGTTTGGCTTTATAGATTCAACCCCAACACAACACAGGATATAGTGAGGCCCGGACACTTCAGAATGACTTTCTGAAGTTTGCGTTACTCTCCTTTGGATCACTTATAACATAAATAACTCATCTCCAGCCCCGTCGAGCTTTGGATTTGTTATTTTGAGTCAGTCTTATATGGAGACTTAATACTACCATTTAACTACTCCAGACAGTATAACTGTGGGGACTCTATACCTCCACTTTTTAAGCCAGGGACTTCAATACCCTTCCGGCTGCAGGAACTCAATATCCTACTTTACAACTAAAACACGTATTTGTATTGTTACTATAAAAACACTGTGTACACTCTTCCGACAACTTCTAAAATTTGGAATAGGGTCAAATCACAGATTTTGGTATCTGCTTACCTTGTATTCTACAGAGCTCTGTTTTTAGTTGTCAGAAAAGGCCGAGGTGCTATCCCTGGACTTCTTCGTCCGCTTGCTGCTGGTGGTCTCTTCCCCGAAACACCCCACTCAGACACGTCACCATTTGTTGGAGATTAGGAGGATGTTTAAAACCAACCTCGTCTCCGCGTGTCGTTTGGTAAGCTGGGTAAATTCGTAAAAAGGAAGGGATTAAGAAACACCAGAATGCAAGTTAAACAATAATCTTGTTTTAATGATACAAAGTAACAACACAAATACAAAGGAAGTACTTCCTGCTCTTTCTCCTGTCTTACTCTCTGGTCAGCCTGAAGAAAAAGAGATCGAACCAAAGGAAAACACAGGCTTTCATACTAAAACACAGGAGGAGGTGTGTGCGTGCTTTCCCCCAGAGGTCATCTTATTGGGAGAGACCAACACATGGCCTGTCGCACCCAATCAGTGCGACACAGCAGAAGAAACCAGGAAACACGAACCTGCTCTAAACAACAAGTTTCCTTATCTTATTTCACATCTTGCAGCCAGCACACACACATCTCCTCTATGGCCCTTTGTCCCTGTGTCCATCTTCCCCCCCTCAGGTTACCACACACAAGTTAAAAGTATGTTTTAAGATATAGTTGTTATAGTTGGCTAAATATACGTAATACATGTAAATTACTTTCATATCAATAATAACGAGGAACACATTACCTATGCTCTTAAGCAGTATTAGAGATGCTTTTCAAATAGTCAAACTTCACACAGGCCCAATATAGAGAACACACTCATTTGTCCTACAGCCCTTCCAGCCATTTGAGCTATTGTTCACATCTTTACTTCAAATAAAAGGTTTCACATTGTATATTTCCAGCTTCCTTTACACATACTGTTATTATTAATACAAAGTAATTAACCACACACATCTATTGAAAACAAGTAGATTTCCCTGATAATTGACATGCTGAAAATCTTAAGAACAATGTCCCCTCCCCCAGCTCTCTCGTCCCTGTCATAAAAGCTGCTTCCATTTCATATAGAGTAATAAAACATGTTTAAGCTAATTTCTCCACAATGTTTGTAGCCATTTAGTACCCGCACATGAAAGAATAAAAACAGAGGTATAGTTGAACAGTAATCATGCAGCACATATATTTACTGCAATGAAAACATACACATTTGCCCTAAGCATGTGTAACGCACCCTCTTCTTTTATGAGGGAAACATTCCAGAGTTTTGGAGCTCTCCCCAAATAAGGATGTCCCCTGCTCACATCCCTCTCTAAACACAAAGACTTCACCTCAATATATTGGGGAGGGAAAATATACTTTGTCCCTTCAAATTTACCACACATGAATATATATAAGGTGACATTAAAATGAATATACCAGATTGAACTTTCCTGCCATAACACGTTACTTTAATACTTCAAATAATTCAAATAATCCTTCAGAGCACAGTGGGCTCATAGGGAGGGGGGGCAGGAGCTCCAACAAGGCGTGTAGGACAGAGAGTGAATACACATACTATACAGATATGCTGTGTGAGAAAACCAATGTGAGTTCTGAACATTGAACAATGTAAATCTACTCTAGTAGACCTCAACAATGGAATTATGATCAGTAGAAATGACCATGACATGGGACCTTTAAATGGAAAAGGGTTAGCTGCAATTCAAAACACAGCAAAGAAGAGCTGGAGGGAGTAGTGAGGAGAGGCACATGCCTCCTCAGCGTTTGATTTACTTGCCTTTTGTTTTATTTAGCTAAGAGTGATTTAAGTTGTACCTTTTGAGTTTGCTATATTGAATTAAATGACCAACCCAAACTGCCCTCTGAGTCTCTGTATGGTCTTCTAGCATTTTAAACTGTTAGTGGCTGACCCAGCCCCATGGTCTGTCACAGCAATGCAGAAAAGAGAAGTGCACTGTTTTGCCTAACTCACTTACTCCAGAAGTAATAAGGCCTAAGTCAGGTTTCAAATTGCCTAAGTCACAACAACATGTTCGTAAATTGGCCTAAGTCATCTAATCCTCTTATTTTACACAATTGACAGACAGTGTTATTTGTATGTCAATAGTCATATATTGTCATAACCTTTTTGTGTGAAATAATTAATATATATCATATATTCTATATTTGGTTCAGTTTTTTCAGTTTTTTGAAAAACTTTCAAATATGACTTAGGCCATTAGTTTAAGAAGTTGACGATATGAGGTTGTTAACATCGCGGTTTATCAGTGGATGTTTGCTGGAACTACTTGTAAACAGCTTGTTTCCTGAAGGACACACACAGCGTGACTCCGGTCAGGTAGAGACCGGTCTCCAGTCAGCACCGCTGCAGACTCGCTGTTTGAGGGCTTGATAGCCCACTCCCCTCCATACCGCTCCACACTCGTTGGTTTGGAACAGCACTTAATATGGCGGACCCTCCGCGCGAACGCGAAAACGGAGGGGGAGTGTGTAGGGGGTGATTTGGGATTGGGCCTAAGTCTCACATCTTTTATTTTAGTCTTTATAATGTAAATGAAATGTGCTTGTTCATTTTCAAAACAGTAGATTGTTTTCCTTGAAAAGAAAACGTGTTGTTCTGCTTTTGTTCAAAAATATAAATATATATATGTACAGATGCTTGTTATATTTGTAAAATGTTTTGGCATTATACTGGCCCTGCCAATTGAGCTATTTGAAACATAATCGCAATACAATTATTTAGTTTAATGTAACTGATTGTAACTGAAAGTTGCTAAACAAAAGCAGAAGAAAACAAAAATGAGAAAGAATGTACCTGGTGTCTTAGGGCCTTTCGGCTCATCTGAGCGTTTCTGCAGTGATGTCAGAACATCAGGTTCTTCTGCAAGGAAAGAACAAATGATTCATTATCTGACAGTTCCACTCTCAGCAAAACAGGTAAAGGCTTAATCATGATTCTTTTTTAGGTATTTGGAGACAGTATGTCAGATGAATTTAGAAAGTACTTAGCAGATTAAACAATAATGTTAAAAATTGGGTCTTGAGGTGGTTAAAAAGTTCTCTTACCAGAGACCTGGACATCACTTTCACCATGTTGTGCCGCCTGTTGAGCTCCTTCTTTTGAAGGAATGCTTGCTCCTTTGTTTGAAAGACAAACACAAATAAAACATGCACATTAGGGTCCATTTAAAAAAGGTACACTTGCTCAAATGTAAAATGTGCTAAAACAGTGCAAATGTAATCTACAGGCCATATTGCCCGGCCCCTAATGATTTTGATTTGTGAGCATAGATAAATAATAGTTGCGTAATAGTGTATTTGTTAATGTCATACATTTTTCTCAAATGCAAATAAAGATTTGACCACTAACAAACGCATCTGCAATAACACACACAAATTTCATTTCCAGTGCGAAATAAGGTGACGTGAAGGGGCCCTGACCGATCGTTAATATGTGACGAGTGAGAATGTGTTGGTTTGGCCCGTTACCCGTGCTTTTATAAACATGTTATCGAAATGTGCCGGTGTTATGCCGTAGATTGAAGCCCTGCCGTAGATTGTATCCCTGTTCGCGGGGACGCGCAAACATGACGTCATCGCCTGTATTGAGCGTTCGTCTAGTTTAATAAGCTTTTTTCTCTCTTTTGAAGGATATATTTCCCATCAGATTAAACAGCAACCGGCTGTGCATACAATTGCGAGGAGGCTCGTTTTAAGTACACTTTTCAGATAATCACAATCTTCGTATTGGAACAAACTTCCGTTTTTGAGTGTAGTCCCACTCTGCTATGTTCCTCCTTCCTACAGAACGGACAATGACAGGATAATATGTCATTTGTCAGTATAGTCCTATTTCTGTTTAAGTGTCTGATAACCACGAATAGTAAGCAATGATATGACAGTAATGATATAACATGTGCCAGACACTGTGTTATTTTCAAGCAAGCCTAAAAGATAATGTCACTCACTTTAATTGCTCCTTTGAATGTAATTTTCCTCTGTGGTTTCCTACTCAACACATGTTTGTTTTGTAATGCCACTCATATTTTATTTTTTATTGTATTTTAAGGTGACATTGAATGCTTTGAAAGGTGCCCTAAAATAAAGTGTATTATTGATCTTATATATGTGCCTATATCACACTATTAATGCTCCTTATTTTAGATTAGGTTTTTCCTGGTGTCAATACGGAAGATCCGCACTGTTCTCTACATAACATGTTCAGCAGAGCGGGTATTTCTCCTGCCAGATATGGCACCCCCCCTACAACTTTGTCCAGGAGAGTTACAACGTCACCAAAATCACACTGGTGTTGGCTGTTCCCCTCTAGATTGTGCTCACCTAAGCAATTTACTCTGGACCCAGCAGGTGAAAAACTAAAGAGGGGGTTCCAAATCCGGCAGAGCAGGTGTTGTAGCTGCCAGATTTGGCACCCCCCCTACAACTTTGTCCGGGAGAGTCACAACGTCACCAAAACGACTCTAACGACTCTAATCATATAAGAATAAAACACGGAGGATGGAGATCTCTTTTCCTCCACCTCTTCTGACAGCCCAGCAGCTGATCTCAAAGCAATCTCCCCTCTCCTGCATGGGGGCGTGGTCAGCTGCAGCTCACAGAATCATCCTAAACAAGTTCATTCTTTCAACTACCCAGTATTACTGGAAAAAGACAGTTCCTAAGCTCCATGTTATCGTGAGTTTAGAACTTGCCTCTGAATGAACTCCAGGATTGTTGAGGCCTCCTCTTGGTACTGGATATTGAGTACAAAGAAGAACCCAAAGAAGACCGTGAATGCATCCACAAAGTTGGCCTCGTTCGGCAGAGTGCAGATGACTCTACCTTCAAGCGACACCATCCATTTCGACATCATTTCCATTTCGTTAATTTTGCAGCTGCTTCGTTTCACTTCAAAACCACACATACAACCGCTCGCTCACTCTCTTTATCTCGAAATAAAATACAGACTTTTGAGGGAAAAAAACGGCAATAATAACGTGAATAGATCTAAATAATCCGTTAAAGGACACAGCGGTTCTCTCCTCTTGCTCCTGATATGCCACCCCAAAGTATTGTAAAGTAATAAAAAAAGTTACTGTAACATTACAGCACTATTTACAGTATTGCTGTAATGTTGTTGTACATTTTACAGTAACATTAGAGTATTGCTGTAATAGTTTAGTATGTTTTTGCTACATTTCCCGCCTAAGGATCATATTCCCACAATGCAGCAGCACTATGTACATAGTGCTGCAATACTGTAATGTTACTGTACATTGTACAGTAACATTACAGTATTGCAGTAATATTACAGTATGGTTTTAAAGTGACAGCAAGTACCAGAGTTTGTAGAAGAAAGTTGTGACCTTTTCACCTAATTTTGCAAGCAGAAATGGATCAAAATGTAGTTTGCGAAATATTAAAATACATTACAAAAGGCAAGTATCCCGAGGCTGCCTCGAAAATGCAGAGAAATGTAATCCGACGACGGTCCCTGAAATAAGAAACCAAAGGTGAGAAATGTACATATAGGCCTACTGTATTATAAACTATTGTGTTGTGTATTGAATAGTCGTTTCTTAATTTTGGGTACGGTTTTAGTCAGTTATGATTACACTCAGGGCCATCCATACACGCCGATCACGCAGACTGCGAAACACAAATATACTGTTTGAACAAAACGCACCACCATGCATGCATGCACAGAGAGAGTTGTGTGAACTAAAATATGCCTCTTTTCAAATACAGTAAATAGAAAGTAAGTTGGAGGTAAAAATATAAAGATTTTTTAATTCAAATAAAATCTTATTTTCATTTGTAGTCTAGATGTGTGGCTCCAGCACATGCTCACCATCACAGAGGATAGCTCCCTCTCTTCCACTGCCTGTAGAAGAGGCATGAACACAGAGCTGATGCTCATACAGCTCCATGCTGAAAACAACTCCTCAATCACTAAATCTCCATCTAGCTCTTCCTCTCGCTGTTAGTTCTTACATTTAGTATTTTGACAGTGCTTATATCCTGATTGATGAGTCAACAATAAAGCAGTTCTGTGTTTTTGGTCATTTGGCATGTGCATTTTTTTATTGATTTATGTGTGTAGCAATTGTAATGGCAGTGTTTACAAAGTGGCAAACAAGAGAATATGTGTCTTACTTAGAGAACTGTGTGCAGTGCTTTGCTTAAAGAGTTTTTAAGACTTGAGCTGAGGTTTTGCTCTTTGAGTGTGTCTTTAAATAATGTTGCTGTTTGTGTAATTGTTGTGTGTTAGCAATGTAAAAATAACTGTAACAGTACAATAACATAATTAATCTGTGTTGATGGAACAGGAGGAGATTTATTTGTGAAAGCAACAGGTAAATCCCAGAAGATCAAAGTGGTCTGTGGTTCGGAGGAAGCGGGCAAAGTCTTCATAGACTTTAATGCAAGCCCTACAGGTGCACACTTTGGCCAAAAAAAACCAGAGATGCCATCTCCAAACGCTTTTTCTGGCCCAGAATGTGCAAAGACATAGATCAATTGGTGAGCAACCTTCATTATCGCAAACTCTTCTCATATCCACATAACTACTTCAGCCCACATACATCTGTTACAATTAATGATGCTTTATCAACCGTATGGGTTACAATGGTAGTGCAGAAATGTGAGAGGAATTGATGCTTATGTTGAATTTCTTTCACCTTAAATTGTTATGTTGAGATGATAAATTAAAACATCAAGGAAATGTACCAATAACTATTGAAATGGTATGATAACATGACCATTTTCCCGCATTAAGGTTGCACAATGTACTGTATGCCAGGCCGGTGCCATTGTCATTAAACAGGAGGTGGAGTACACCCCAATGAAGGTATGTATATGTTCCAGTATGTATATTTAGTTAAAATAAAGACCTACATATTATTCATTTGCAGTATAACAGCTTGATAGGATGATTATAAAGAATCCTCTAACCTATTATTGTGATACTCATGTTAATATCTAATTATCACATCCTCGAGTTACCCTCTGCAAATATAATACTTCATGGTCTTTCCGTTGTTGTCTTTCGTAGGTCACACAACCCTTTGAACTAATCGGGATGGATCTGATTGGGAAGCTGGCAATTACCAAAAATGGGTACCCTATATGTCTGTGTCATGATTGACTACATGACCAAATAGGCACAGGCATACCCTCTCAGGACTAAATCAGCGGAAGAAATGACCGGGTGCATTCTGAAGTTCTTCTATCAATTTGAAGCACCAAAAAAATCCTCACAGATCAAGGCAGAGAATTTGTCAATGCCGTAAGTGTTTCTTAATAAAGGCTTAACATCTGTCATAAATAATCTATGTTTACTTAATTTAAGTCTTATTTAAGACATTTTAATTTATTTCACACCATGCAATTATAATTAGTTTTGAGGAAGTCATTTCATGTTTTGTTCCACCAATTTTCAGATCAATACCAGGGTCTGTGAGGTTCTCCAGATAAAAAGAAGTCTGTGTTCACCATATCATCCTCAGACCAATGGATTGGTTGAGAGGATGAATGGTACAATACAGAGGTGAGCAGAGAGTCTGTGTTGATTCATGCCGTGTTCCATTATTAGAAGCAGCAAGAAGTACCTGTCATAAAGATTAAATATTTATTTAAGTTTTGCTTAACTTTAATTGTTATGAACACATATTTTGTAAGTTTAAAAAGATAATGCAGCTTATTCAATATAAATAGAATGTTATAAAAAACCTCTGTGTCTACATGTCAGAATTATAGCTACTTCAATCTCATCTGATCATTGTTTTTCTTTTTTTCAGAGCGCTCAGCAAATTGGTCGGACAAGGGCCAGAGACGTGGGACGAGAACCTTGATGCCGTAACGTTTGGTCTTCGGACAAAAAAGCAGATGACAACAACATTTTCTCCCTATTTCCTCATGTTTGGGAGAGAAGCTCGCTACCCATCAGAGGTGCCAGACCACTACATCGTTGGTTAACCTATATACATTGAGTCCAATCTAATCTAGGCTATGTGTGCATTCTTACCTTTTTACCTTGACCTTTTTTATGAAATATATTTTCTGTAATATACTAGTTTGTCACTTTGAGTAATGTATTTCTACAACTTTTTGCAAAGGTTGATGGTAGTGTGGAGGATGTTGTGGGCCAAGATACTTTGACTGAGGAAATCCTGCACCTGGAAGACACCCTGAAGGAAGCCAGGGAGAATGTGACAAGGGCCCAGGAAAAAACAAGGCAACGCCTGAAGTCTAGTGGTAAGACCATTTTTAAGGTTGGCGACAAAGTTTGGAGGCAGAACAAGCGCAGCCAGCAGAGGAAGGGAGGCAAGTTGGAGCCCAATTTTCTTGGTCCATTTTCAATCAAAAGCCTTCAAGAAAAAAGTGCAGACCTGCAGGGGGAAAAAGGGGCCCTCATACATAAGGTCAATATAGACCACTTAAAACATTGTAAAGAGGAGGGCCCAAGAATCCCTCCGAAAATTAAGGATGTTAAAAAACCAATGACAAGACCATCGGTCATTGTGTTTGCTGGAGAACCTGCATCCTCACCAGTGCCGCCTGCCCCAGGACCTGCAGTAGCTGCTACACCTGCATCCTCACCAGTGCCACCTGCCCCAGGACCTGCAGTAGCTACTACACCTGCATCCTCACCAGTGCTGCCTGCCCCAGGACCTGCAGTAGCTACAAGCGCCCAGATCCAGACTCTACCAGAGAAAAGTAAGAAATGTTTACACACCTGCTTGTTCTCCTACTTGGAATGCTTTACGGGCTAGTGGTATTTATTCATGTTATTCATATGTTGCCTTTTTTTTGTATTGTTCTTGCAGTTTTGAAAGACGCTTGGGCAGGGAATGAGAGCCATGTTCTGGTGTCCATAATAGGTCCTTATAAAATGTACTACTGGGACATAAAGCAAATTGGTCATGACATGGAGCTTGAGAGTGAGGTATGATCTATTCAGCATTTTAAATTAAATGAATGGCACTTATACAGAATGTGTTGGTCTTAAATGTTATTCTTTATATTAAAAACATGTACATATGCCCATAGTGCATTAACAGGCATTGTAGGTGCAATACATCTTCCTTGCTGTCCTTTTATAACATTGATGAACCTCTTTTATACTATTTTGTTACAGGTAATAAATGCATACCTTGCTGTCAAAGTCAAGGACTTCAACAAGGAGAACCCCAGAAGACAGAGAGCCACCTTTATTGACACATTTGAAATGTCAAACATTTGGAACAAAGGCACATCAAGGCTCAAAGTTAGTTGCTGATAATTAACTATCCCAGCCATGTCAATAAGTGAAACAAAGTTGTAAAGTGTTTTTTAAATATATATTTCAGATTGATCCATTGGACTATGATGTCATCTTGGGGATCGTCAATGATCACCACCACTGGACATTAACGGTGAGTGGAATCAAGGCATTAGTAAATACAAATTCCTGTAATCTCCCTGTGAGTAAAATAAAATAAAATACATTTTTTTCTTTCCTCTCGTTCTTTGTTCTGTCTTAATAATTAATTAATATCACATATGCAATAAGTACTATTATACATCGTACTGTTCTTTTAGAAAAACGAATATAATGCATGAAGAATATTTAGGGTGGTGAGGGTGGTTGGAGTGGTAGAGAGATTTTCCACAATGCATACTTTTTAACATATTCTCTTTCTACTCTCATGACATGATTGTATAGGTTATGTATCAAGGCCAAAAGAGGTGCCAGTTATTGGATCCATTAGGGGAGTCCGCTTTCAAAGTGAAAAGGTGCACGGAGATAACAAGGTAGATTTGAAGTACTGTTTTTCAGCTGTCACCATCTACTATACATTGTAGATAGAATAAAACGGATGTAAATATCACAATTATATATTCTTTCCACAACTTAGAAGGTTCTTGAAAAGTAAAGGATGCAACATTTCAAGGTTGAAGCGCAACTCACCCCCTCACCCCCAGCAACCAGATGGCACCTCATGTGGGGTGTTTGCCTTAAAGGTAAGCTACAAAACCAAGTTACACTTTGCTTTAAAAGAGCTTACATGTAAACGGCTAACGTACACATATTTCCGTCTTCCTTGATAAACATAACTCTATTGACTCAATTTTCTTTGCAATAATATTTTTTAAAACATTTCCTCTCATTTCACTGAAGTTTGCTGAAAACATTTTGAGCGCAGAAGAACACATCTCCTTCGCAACAACCAAACAGGCTATTGCAGAGCACAGATGGAACATAGCCACAACCCTGATCCAACACACTGGTATGTTTACTCTTGCTAGCAGATGTATTGTAAATAAAATGTTTCCCTAAATGTATTTGTCTACATATGTAGCACTTAATTTCGGACTCCAGTTTACAGCTTCCTGCCTACGACCTGCCTAAAACCAGTATAGAGGAATGTTAAGCCCTCCCACTATTTTCCAAGAGGGCGTTGCCAGATTTTCAATTTCAGGTTTTAACCAGGAGATGGCGATTCATTCACAAATACAGAAAGAAAAGTTTCATGGACTTTCAGTTGTATTTTGAAGAGCATTTGAACACATCAATATTTTAGATCAACTAAAGTATATCTAATCTTGTAATTCAATAATCTATACTCTTTATATATTAAATAATCATAATAATAATGTAAATGTTTACATTACACTTCTTTATTTGTTATGCTCATACTTCTACCTTTACAATCGTTTGCTTTAATATGCAGTATATTTTTTGTATATTTTTGTGCTTGCTTCCTCCTGCTCCCTTTCGGACACATACTGTATGATTTATTATTATTATTAATATGAAGATATTATTAAGATAAGATAAGATGTTACTTTATTGATTGAACATTTTAGTTTAGAATGTGCTGTCCCACGGTAATTCAGAAGGCTCACAGGTCACATTCCGACCATTATTTAAAACAATAGGTGCTTTCACACCGTCTACAGCTTGATTTGTATAGAGGGAGCTCTGTGGCTGAATGGCCAGCGATTAGGTGCGGCACATTTATCATAGGTGATCAGAGCTAACTGCCTGCCATCAGATTTCATTTAAAAAACAGATCTGATTTTAAGACTATTTCTGCGCTCATAAAGAATGATAAGAATAAGAATAATGCGTATTGAACTGGTTTCATTAATTAGTGAGTTTATTTAATACTAGAACCGCCAATCGGGTCAATTTGTGTGATGTGTGTTATGTGTGTGCAATGTAACTTTTTTTCAATCAAATATTAAAGTCTCCAGGTCCGTGACTTTTCCTGAAAGTGTGTTATGTAGCACCCTATGTTGTTAAAAATTGCATTCTAATAGCGGGATTTGACAGGTTTAGGTAGGCCTATACAAAAACCTCTGGCGGTTCTAGTGTTAAGGTAATTAGGTACAGTAGAAGCCCTTTTTTTTTATCAGTAACGAATTTAGCAGTTGAACATAAAAGTCAACTAACTGAGGGTCACTTGCAATGACAATGTTGTGTCTAACTGTAAGCTTGTCACTCAGAGTAACCTACAGTTAATTTAGCTGCTGGAGAAGAAAGATCAGGGGGGAGGGGGGGAGAGAGCTGTGGTTGATGGGCCATTAGTTGTGTAAATACACAGCTGAGAGCTGCCGTTTCATTCAGACTGTTTAAAAAACGGTAACAACGGACTATTTTTCAAGATCAAGATCCCTCCGCTACGCTTTGGGATCCTGATCTGCCGACGAGGCTCCATTAAAATATAAATATTTTTAGTGAATTACTGAGTTTAGGCACGTCAATAACGTTTTAATGAAGTTGAATACAGTATATTCATATTTGTCAGTGATTTCATGTCAAGTGTGTGTGTGTGTGTGTGTGTGTGTGTGTGTGTGTGTGTGTGTGTGTGTGTGTGTGTGTGTGTGTGTGTGTGTGTGTGTGTGTGTGTGTGTGTGTGTGTGTGTGTGTGTGTGTGTGTGTGTGTGTGTGTGTGTGTGTGTGTGTGTGTGTGTGTGTGTGTGTGTGGTTAAAACACTTTCATGAAGTGAAGGAGGTTTTCCTTCTATAAAACAGCTGTGGGCAGCAGTGAGTGTCACAGACATGAATTCATGGATCAAGGCAGACTGGTGCACACACTCTCCTGTCCTGCCAGACGACACACCCGTTCTAATCCGTGTCCCTCACTCCTCACATCCATAGCTGCATCCCCACAAAGTGTATTATGTTGTTACATCGTTTCAGATGTTAGGTGCAAACTTGTCACCTTTCGGCGAAATTTCGCCGTTTTGAATCCAAAATAGGTCGTTTGTGTGATTCATGTAGATCTGCAATGAAAATATTTTTGGGGTATGGGGGGGTCTGGGACCCGGAGTAATCTGCGGCCGTGAGCTGTTATGTGCCATCATGACACGCATGGTGTTCTTTTTTTATATATTATAATGAAGTGCGAGCTGTGTGCCCGAGTCTTCCTGCCTGTTGGCTCTGCTCTCATGGATGTATAATAAGGCTCTGCTGCTCCGAGATGATGGTCTAGCTTCAGCAGCTACATTACCTACAGGTGCGTTCGTTAATATTAACTGTGCGTCCGGAGTCACTGTGGCACAGACTAGACCGCTGGTGAACAGCTGTTAGAACGGGCCGTTCAGGTGTTCAGAGCAGAGCTCCCTGTCGGAGCGGCAGAGCGTGATGTGAACTGAAAAGTTTTTCTGTGGCAATATTATTTAAGGAATCGTTGAGCTAGCTAGCTAGCATACATTGTCACTATCTGCTAACGTTAGCTTTAGCCTTCTATTTCTAATAGTTTTTTTCATAGGCTATAAGCAGAGGTGTTATATATATATATATATATATATTGTACTTGAGTAAAAGTAGAAGCACTCAGATCTTGTACTAGAATAAAAGTAGAAGTAATCAGATCTTGTAGCTACTTGAGTAAAAGTAGAAGCACTCAGGTCTTGTACTCGAGTAAAAGTAAAAGTACTCAGATCTTGTACTTGAGTAAAAGTAGAAGTACTCAGATCTTGTACTTGAGTAAAAGTAATAGTACCAGAGTATAGGAATACTCTGTTACAGTAAAAGTCCTGCATTCAAAATGTTCCTCAAGTAAAAGTAGAAAAGTATTATCATCAAAATATTGTGAAAGTAGCGACAGTAAAAGTAGTCATTGTGCAGATTGGTCCATTTCAGAATAACATATATGATATGTTTTATAATGATTGATCATGAAAGTGTTCTCAAAGCTGGTAAAGGTGCAGCTAGTTTGAATGACTTTGTATACTGCAGGGTAGCTTGTGGATTTACTCCAAGTGGAACTAAAGTCTGATTTAACACTTGATTATATTTCACATCATTCATCCACATCTGTGAAGTAACTAAAGGTATTAAATACATGGAGTGGAGTAGAAGTACACCATGTACCTCTGAACTGTAGTGGAGTAGAAGAACAAAGTAGCAAAACATTGAAATACTTAAATAAAGTACAAGTATCTCAAAATTGTGCCCAAGTATAGTACTTGTTGAGTTTATGAACTTAGTTACTTTACACCATGTGGCTATAAAGATAGAAAGACTAAGCCTTGCACAGAGGCATGAAAATACATTTTCAAAATGCTCAACAGTGCTGCCAAAATTATAAACGGACTGCTACACAATTAAAATAAATGCTTTTATATATTTCTATTAGATGTGACTCTTTGGCGTTTCTTTTATTATTAACACTGCTGCTTTAGTTGTTCTGACTGCTAAAATCCTCTGTCATTCCTCATTTTAAAGTCGATATTCCGTGGGGTGGGGGAGCCGGGGGCTCGGATCCTTGTCACCTTTTTCATACAGATGAGTTTGCATCCCAAAGCCTCAGTCACCTTAATTCATGTAATAAAAACATCTCAGGTCAGTAACACTAAAAGCTAAATGTGCAATACCATGTTCAGCTATGTTACTATTTATAATGTTATTGTTGTTACATCAGAAGATGTACATATTGGAATGATTTCTTAACTTACAGTAGGCTATTTTTTACAATGTGTGTTGGAAGGATTTATTAAATTACTATGAATATTGTCATTGTTGAAGGCTTTTAGAGAAGGATGAACTATAAGCCTGAATTACATAACATTTTATACCTAAAAACATAAAAGCCACAATAAATAAATCACAATTATTGTAGTTATTTTTACCTCCCGTATTGCTTTCAACCCACCAGCTTTTATGGTGTTGTTACGTCACTAACTGTAAACTTGTCACATACAGTCTTTGGTCACTCAGAGTAACCTACAGTTAATTTAGCTGCTGGAGAAGAAAGATCAGGGGGGGAGGGGGGAGAGAGCTGCCGTTTCATTCACACTGTTTAAAAAACAGTAACAACGGACTATTTTTCTTAGCGGATGCATGTCAATTTAAATCAATACAACTAATTTTTAAATCAATAAAAACATTTTCTAAATCCATAAAAGCATTTAAATTAATATTGGGAGTCATGTCGTTACTTTGTTGAGAATGTGGCCATGTAATAAGCGGGATAATTTGCAGCGACTTGTTCCTTATGGGGAAAATAACACCGGTCATCCAGATCAGGATCCCTCTGCTACACTTTGGGATTCTGATCTGCCGACGAGGCTCCATTAAAGTATAAATGTTTTTAGTGAATTACTGAGTTTAGGCACGTTAATAACGTTTTAATGAAGTTGAATACAGTATATTCATATGTGTCAGTGATTTCATTTCAATTCGGTGAACATAAACATAAATGATCGTGGTGAAGATGATGATTTAAATTAGGATTAAAAATCGAGAGCCGGGCATTTCCTCCCGTTCGTTTTTTCCGACAAACAACATTATTTTGTTAAATAACAACATGGTGATGTTTTGTAAATGATTACATGTCTCTTATTTAGCACAGAGTATGATATCCGTGACATATGGATCTTAACAAAGTTCCGCTGTACATCCAGCGTACTGTATCTGACTTTATTTCACATGAGCTCCAGTGTGGAACCCCACTGCACCCCCTGGTGGATCAATGATCCATTGCAGCTGGCTTCATTATAATTACATTTATCTATCACGGGGGCGGTCTCAAGTCAAGCTGGAGGTTTTCCCTTGAGCGAGGGCAGATCACGTACCAATCACGGCCCTCGCGTTTCAAACTGTCTGAAATGAATCGCTACATCTGTAAATGCATTTTTTTTTAAGGATACACAGAAAAGCGTAGTTTAGACAAGATTTGAAATATACAACTGCAATAAAAAATTAACTCGTATCTCACAGCAAAATAGGTTGTTGATTCAGTAAAATATGTACTGCATATATATTGATTGTCATTTCTTGTGCCAACTGTTTTTGTTAACAGATTACCTTAGCGCTAACTGTTGCTATTGTGCTGGCCAGAGGGACGAGTACACATACTGGGTAAAATTATATTGACATACAATCATGTTAATGATAGATTTGTTGAAAACTGAAACAACAAAAATGATGTTTTTCCCTTCTATCATTATGGTATGAACTGAAAATATTAAACACAATGCAATTGTTTTTTTCATAGATCACCTGTGATGTGTGTAACCGGTGGTTCCACCATGAATGTCTTGGCAGACCACCTACACACAGATCATACATTTGTGGTGGATGCATGTGAAATCCCCAACACCTGCAATGCATAAACTGTCCAGGTCATCCAGGTGTTTTCTGTAATAACTCAGCTGGTTTTACTCAGATGTTATGTATTGTATATTGATTGTTTGAGTTTAGGGATGTGGTTTTGAAGGGAGACGTCAGCAGGCTTCTGTAGGGAGGTGTTGAGAGGGAGCCACTAAAAAAACGCTAAACATGCATGCCTGTGTGTATGGGCCCAAGAAAACAATTGCATATATTATATTTAATGGACAACATAGTTAACGTTTTCTCTACACTTAATGTTTCTCTACCTGTCATTCTTTCTGGTTAAAGTTCTACCTTACGAAGCAACAATTGTACAACCATGTTTTGAATTTCAAGCTTTTACCATAGATTTTCTAGACATACAATGCTAATATTATAGAATAATAGTGCTTAAAATAAGGGCCACAAGTGTCTCAGCCAGACAACGAAAATGATAATGTTTCTCCATGTTCTAAAAGAGTGTCGGGTAAAGAAATAAGTGCCCTATTGTCCATTGAGTAAAGGACTCTCATCAGGTTGTTTCATGTTGTATTGCTGCACAGCCCGAATAGAAATGCAGTTGAACTGTTTAAAATTAAATGTCAGATCAACGCCTTTACGGTAGAAGTGGAGCTTATAATATATTACAGCGTTGCAATTTGGAAAATTGTAAAAGCCTGCTCTCACAGTCTCCAGTTTATCCGACTCTTCTGAAAATGACCTATAAAATGTTGCTTCCTTGAACAGATTGTGAATAACAAACCGTCCCTACATCCCCGTTGCCCAGTGGCTCATTTTCAATGGAAAGGACGAAGGCTTGTGATTAACATAGGCGCCATATTGCATCCTTAATGATTCCTGAGTTTATGTCTCTTCGAATTGGCCCCACGGGTGCCTGTGACAACTTTGAAAACTAAGTGTGTGTGAGTCAGTTTATGCATGAATGTTGGTGTTTATGTGAATGTGTGTTATATGTATTTATTTTCCAACATTTGCTTCAGCGGGCTATTGCTCTCAATAAGAAAGTGCTCTTAGTCAGCCAGTGTGGTTATATAAAAATAAGATGTCTACATGCCTTGCCTCTGTTAAAGCATGCCTGCAGAGTTTACCATGAGTCTTCGGCCAACAGCCAACACCAGTGTGATTTTGGTGACGTTGTGACTCTCCTGGACAAAGTTGTAGGGGGGGTGCCAAATCCGGCAGCTACAACACCTGCTCTGACGGATTTGGAACCCCCTCTTTAGTTTTTCACCTGCTGGGCCCAGAGTAAATTGCTTAGGTGAGCACAATCTAGAGGGGAACAGCCAACACCAGTGTGAATTTGGTGACGTTGTGACTCTCCTGGACAAAGTTGTAGGGGGGGTGCCAAATCCGGCAGCTACAACACCTGTTCTGCCGGATTTGGAACCCCCTCTTTAGTTTTTCATCTGCTGGGCCCAGAGTAAAGTGCTTTGGTGAGCACAATCTAGAGGGGAACAGCCAACACCAGTGTGATTTTGGTGACGTTGTGACTCTCCTGGAGAAAGTTGTAGGGGGGGTGCCATATCTGGCAGGAGAAATACCCGCTTTGCTGAACATGTTATGTAGAGAACAGTGCAGATCTTCCCTATTGACACCAGGAAAAACCAAATCTAAAATAAGGAGCATTAATAGTGTGATATAGGCACATATATAAGATCAATAATACACTTTATTTTAGGGCACCTTTCAAAGCATTCAATGTCACCTTAAAATACAATAAAAAATAAAATATGAGTGGCATTACAAAACAAACATGTGTTGAGTAGGAAACCACAGAGGAAAATTACATTCAAAGGAGCAATTAAAGTGAGTGACATTATCTTTTAGGCTTGCTTGAAAATAACACAGTGTCTGGCATATGTTATATCATTACTGTCATATCATTGCTTATTATTCGTGGTTATCAGACACTTAAACAGAAATAGTACTATACTGACAAATGACATATTATCCTGTCATTGTCCGTTCTGTAGGAAGGAGGAACATAGCAGAGTGGGACTACACTCAAAAACGGAAGTTTGTTCCAATACGAAGATTGTGATTATCTGAAAAGTGTCCTTAAAACGAGCCTCCTCGCAATTGTATGCACAGCTGTTTGCTGTTTAATCTGATGGGAAATATATAATTCAAAAGAGAGAAAAAAGCTTATTAAACTAGACGAACGCTCAATACAGGCGATGACGTCACGTTCGCAGGGAACAGGGATACAATCTACGGCAGGGTTAGTTCTAGATCGTATAGACCCTTTTTGTGTTTGTACACAATGATGACGTAGAACGTATGCGCGCGCATTGTGGCAACAGAAGGATGGCAGAGATAAACAGCTTGTCAAGCTACGCAAGGGGATTATCAACTAAAGATCGTGAATGTTACCTTAACAAGTTGACTTTGACAAATGGTGTCCGACTTCCAGATCCGTGTTCTATTGATGAGTGGGTTGAAGACGTTAGCAAGTGGCCGAATATACAGTGGCCAGATATATTGTTAGAAATTAAAATCAATGTTTTAATGGGGAAATGTACTTTAAACATGCCGTCAGTTTTAATGCTCTTTTATACTGAAAAACCAGAAATTCTTGTGCACAAGCAGTTAAGCTTTTATTCTGAAAATCCTTCATCTACGGTTAGCATTTAGCATGTGGCTAATATACGATTTCCTGAAGAGGTGAATTTAGTAGCGAAATGATATGGAGTGGTGCAAACCGAAGCTACTGATTTAACACTACAACTATAGATGTCGAGATACTACCATGCTGAATATTAAATGAAGGTACAGTTTATTTGAATACATTATTGTTTACAGACGAGAGTAGCATGTGACAACATCTGGAATGACCGGAAACCAAACGAGCCGAGAAGTATTTTTTAGAGTATTGATTACAGCGTTTAGAATGTGTTAAATGAAAAGTGATGAAAGAGAATATGAGGAGAAACGGCGTGTTAAGCATATATTGAATGTGAAAAGAACCTATCCTCTGTTTAAATGCAATAACGGACATTGGAGACGAGGCGAGCCGGCTGGCGGGGAGGAGCCAGCAGAGGATATATAACAGCACCGGAGGAGAGATCCATTCTCTTCTCTTCCCTATCGAGGAGCGGATCATAGCTGTTTGTCTGACTGAACAATATCATGCTTGTGACCAACCCGCGCCTTTTTTAATTAAAGTACCCAATTGAACTTTCACAGAGACTCCATTTAGTCTCCTTTTAAAGCTTCTCTCCTGGTCGGGAGAATAACGAACACAGTTAACAATCTGGTGAGTTCCCTGACGTGATCTCGCTGACCGAGGAGAGAAAACCAACCGGCTGTTTCCTGGAGACGCTTGCAGCCATTCGACACACAAGAGCTCAAATCAATCGGTAAGAAGATGCCTGTTATGACAAAGATTATTCACTAGTTAAACTAGGCAAAGTTAGATTTGTGTGTTTGACGGCAGCCGGCTGATCCTGAAAATAGCTGTGCATTTTAATGTTAAAACAACCCAAATTGATAAAATAATCACTCTAAAACCACGAGGCGTTGTTTTGTCACAAGCAGGGTGAGTTCACACTTTCTTTTGTTCCATTAACCCTGCATGCTATTAACCACGTGTGGGTGTTGAATTTTAAATATATAGTGTGTGGACATTGTACTTCGGATAGGTGCCTTGCTGCTTTCACATAGGTGTCTCTTGTTACGTTAATAGTTATTTAGCCTATGACGTAAGGGTATATAGCCCATTTGACGATTTTTTGTTAAGATCTGGAGACATAGCGAATCGGTTAAGGGCCGAGTAAGTGAAAACCAGCGGGGCATAGTGAATCAACTCAGGGTTAAGACCGAAGTCAGTGCTTTAAAGAAAGTCCTTTTCAAGAAAGGCTTGGTTAAGGTCTAAGCCTTTATCAGTAGTTAAAACTATTCTGTTTAAAAAAGATATTGCGGGTGGGTTACGGTAATCGGAATTACAACAGCAGTGCAGTAATAAGACGACGGTCTATTATAAGTGGCTGATAGGTCTCCATATTAGTCCCGGTTTGGCGTGTCCAAATAGCAACAGTTAACCATAGTCGACTATAAAGTCAAATATTACGTGAACAGGTTTATAGCTAGTGCGTAAGGGTTCCTAACTTTAAGTGATGATATCAATAAGATAAAGCCCATAGTCGACTATAAAGTCAAATATTACGTGAACAGGTTTATAGCTAGTGCGTAAGGGTTCCTAACTTTAAGTGATGATATCAATAAGATAAAGCCCATTTTTTTCATAGTAAACTAGATAGAAATGTTGTTATTTTAAACTAAGTGTTGTTTTGGCTTGTATTTCAGGGTTTATAATACCACACCAGTGGTTTACTTTGTTACGGTTCGTTTAAAGATCACCTCGCCATTGTTTAAACTCCCACCTGAGAGCCGCATGGACAAATCTCTTTGTCTACAGGTCAGAGTGCGAAATAATCGGGTGCCATCTTGTTTACACCCCACATGTGGAAAAACAAAGAGAGGGCAATCGCCATTTCGTGAAATGCAAATTCAATTTGCTCCTTTTGCTTTGAATTTGCATTTACACAGAGCATCCACCAATTAGAAGTAGCAGAGTAGAACATTTAGCAGACTATTTTTGTAATTATGAGAAGGATACAGATTACAAGTGATGTTGTTCCCCCACACAGAAAACTATTGTGTCCACACAACTAGTGAGGTCAAGATGTGACGGAGCGACAGAGACTGGCCCAACATTTTCCAGCCAGTACATAGATAGACCCCGTCAGAAGACCGGGGCTGTGTTTAAAGGGGAACTTCATTTATTCTTAGCCAGAAGTGCAGTTTTTAATCAAACAATTATGTGATTTATGGAGTCAGATTACATTTTTCTCATAAACACAATTTTATAATCGGTCTGAAGTATCTGTTTTAAGGCATGAGCCGCAGATTAAATAACATAACACTGATTGAGAGCTTGGATGAAGAAGTTGTAGGGTTTTTACAACAGTTTCAAGAATCAGTCTTTATTTATTTATTCTTGAGTAACTTTACTGATTTATAGTGTAGTGCGTAAGGCAATATCTCGTTTGAGTGAGGGGCACCAGCCCTTCATGCAGGTCACTCTCTGTGAGAATAGTTCATATTTTCCCTCCAGTTTGGAGAAAGATTATTTTATCATATGTTAGTTCAGCAGTGTCAACCAATCTTCTAATCCTAGAGTTATTGAGACGCATTAGCGACACCAGGGGTATTGTTTTTCGCAGCAACGATGATGCATAATACCATGACAAAAGCCATTATTGAAACAAGTAAACTATTAGAAGTGCTAATGGGAAATGTTTTGTGAATATGCATTTATGCCATCAGAAAGCCATACATCATATGATATTTTTGTACGCCTTGTGGGTACACGGAGAATTTATATTTATTTAATGCAACGTTGTGGGATTTCCATGTCCTGTTCATAATACGGTAATCATTACAATATTAATTGAGCATTTTATGCTCAAAGGAGGGAGTGTCATGATTATACAGATATGTTGATTTCAGTGACGTTGTAGTTAATAAATAATAACATGTAGTCAACAATAGGTCATAAAACAACAAGAGGTATGCCGAAGCTTGGGCCTTCTCCAAGGAGGGAGTGGTCCAGTTTTAGATATTAGACAAATAGAAGTGGATGAATATGTCAGAACTCTTGAGTAATATTATGCAAGTTTTGTCTACACAGCAGGCTAGGAAAACTACAGAGATACCAGACGAGACACCAGAAGAGACTCCTGTTCGGCCAGGTGATTGGGTGAGGGTGAAAGTTCACAAAAGACAGTGGGCTCATCCCCGGTGGACGGAAGCGTGAAAGGTTGTAACAAACTTCACACGCGCTCCGGTTTAAAGGTAAAGAAAAAGGAGCAAATTGACACCACCTCACACATTGTCACCCTTCACTGGCAACTTCCAGAACATTATTGGGAGTTAGGACTGATTTGGCAGAGCTGGAACAAAACAATAAATAGAAATAAGATAAAGATAGAAACAGCTCAAAAGACAAATTGTCTATAGATTTTTATAGATTGTACA
The DNA here is from genome assembly GCF_949606895.1 of Notothenia rossii. NCBI lineage: Eukaryota > Metazoa > Chordata > Actinopteri > Perciformes > Nototheniidae > Notothenia > Notothenia rossii. The sequence goes on from NC_136907.1 coordinate 38,768,606, forward strand.
TTAATGTGAAAACCTATTTTTTTGTTTTACATCTGAAAAAGAGTCCAATTATTTGTATGTTATTTTTGGACTCATTATTTAAATTCTGTAACGGACACAACCAGGGATAAAATAGAGATGATGACGAGAACAAAGCCAAACCAATTGTGGGGTCCCCTAGGGATAAGAGTCAGAATAGCATTGTTGATTGTGCTCATTACACTTGGCACCTTGTTGGTTGGAAGGGGAGTACAATATCAAGTAAAACATGGAACCATTAGTTCACTCATAGAGAATGCCCACATCACTAACAAGACTCCAGCTGTGTTTCACAGACTTTCACTTATCCTCAGAGCCAAAAGATCAGCTGAGCAACAAGAGGAGGAGTTAGAAATACTCGTTCCCAAACAAGAGGCGGTTATAATCAAGATGATTCACCCCCCTATATGCAGTTCTTGTATCAAATGATGAGATGGGTTTAAGTGATCGGGATATGTAAGTGATGGGGATTAACAGATTAGGGGAATCTCTAAATACACTGGATCCATGTTTTAGTCTGAAGCAGAAACACCCCCTGTTAAGTTTATGAACAACCGACCGGTGACCTGAGCACAATTATTGAAAATGATTACAGTTGAAACAGGCTACTAACCCAAAAGTACAGCTTTGTACGTACAAACTCTATGAACAAAATTTCCTAGCAGACAGTGGCGACATTGCAGATATGTCCAGTCACCAAAGTTACTTATGTTCTAAATAACAGTGAGATTTAAAGTGATGGAGAAAATATGGAGACGTTCCTTTATAGTGTGTGAAATATGTGGTGCTTGAAGCAACTAGGTATTTAAATTTATGGAAGAAAGTGGTTTCCTGAAAGAGTTAATTGGAGTAAACATGTTACAGTGGGTGAAAACAATGTTTAGGGATATGGTACAATTATTAGAAAACATTAACTGGGCTTGGATGACATTTAACATCAAAGAAAGATAGTATGGTTAGGAAAATAGAGTGGGAAAGATTGGATTTATTTTACCTCAGTGTGTTAGAATTAACTATAGATAATGCGTCCCGAGATCTCTCTCTCTCTATCTCTCCGCCTGTCAGAACGCTACGACCCCAACTTCCAAGCAGACAAAAGACCTCACCACGGAAGACTCCTCCTCCTCCATCGAACAGACAGAGAAGCAGAGCTGAACCATCTCCACCTGAGGAATCCAGAACTACAGGTGACATAAAAAGGCACACTCTCATCGGTCCCCCACAGGACATGAAGTTCCAAGCTGAGCCACAAGATTTGGACACAAGAGCAGAGTGTGGGACATGAGAGTGGAATACGCCCTCCATGCAACAAAGTAGAGACTGTAAAGGAGGAGATGAAAAGCAAAGCAGATGGGACACTGAAAAGAGTTACAGCGGAAGGATCCAAGAGCGGATGGACTGAGGAGAAGGTGGACGGAGAAGAGGACAGGACGGAGGAGTTGGCATGGTCCGGCAGAACGTGAGGGGGTCGTGGCTTGACAACCAGAGGGGGAGAGAAGGAAAACGGGAGTGAGTGAGTTTACACATAAACACACTTATTCACCAACGAGAAATACGGAAAGAAAAAGATTTATTAGCCATGAATTAATCAATTGGTTAATTTATAAAGAAAGAAAGAGAAAACTTTTAAATAACCCTAAAAACACACTGAGGGTAGAACATATTATTCAATCTTTTCATCATATGAACAAATTATTCTTTAAGAGTTGTTTTATTCATGTGTGAATTTGGGTAAGATTTAACTTGTTATAGTATAGACCTACAGTTTAAAGGGATGGTTTTAGTAACCACTCTATAAAAGCAGACAAATCTTTATTTGTATGGAAAATGTTAAAGGTAGAGCTAGTACCAAGCCAAAGATAGTATTCCAATCTAGAGTATTGATTTCTCCATTGTAGCATGGTTATTACCTCAGGAGGGAAGATTAAGGTGGAAATAACATTTGTTTTTTGTCCAAGATGTAGAGTTTTAAAAAGACAAAAGAGAGATTGCACATTTTAATTAAAAAAACTAATATAATTGGGAGTAATACATGGGGGGCCTTGGATCACTCATTGTGATGGTGCATATTTTACAACAAATATCGTTCAGGGAGAAGGGGTCGCTCGATCCACCCTGCAGATGTTTTAAATCTTACTTGCAGCTTCAGAGGGAGCGCACGGCACCAGAGTATGAGTTTTAAAAGACAAGCGCCACCAGCTCCTAAAGGTCATCCATTCAATCAGTGATGACCTGACTTTTAGAGATGTTATTTAAAGGAGAAACATATCTGCCATTGGTGTAAATTCCTGAATTGAACTGCAAACCATTAATGAAATGACTTCTGTTTTAAATTCTTGTTAAAGGAGGGAGTAATTATCACATGCTCTAGCACCCAAGGTTCCACACACTGTTAAAGGGGTTAGCATAGCTATTTAAGTAGACAAGAATTGAAAATAAATTAGTATAATGAGTTATTGATATTCCACTGGTTCTCACACCATTTCAGGGACTTTATCACTGCATTAGAACAGACCACCCAAAGTTACTGAGTAGGAACTTTTACGTGATGAAACTCTACAACTGTTGTAACTGACCAAAATCTTCTCCCAGAAATGACTGTTTAGAATGCCGTACCCCAGAGTAGAACGTACCGATTGATCACGACGGCCCCTTCTAGAGAACATATTACTTTCATACCTTAAATGATATGAAAGGAGGGAGGGTAAATTTCTCATGAGGAGATAATTACAAATGCTAGCAGAACAAGACGACCAACCCCCGTATACAGATGTTGATGACAATGATGAGTTAGTTTAAATGATATGGATGTTCGGAGATGAGATTGATCAATGAATGTCCAGCTGATGTGATTCTTTACATTATGAAATCATGTGAAGAAGTGAGCAAAATAAAATGCTAAAATGGAGTGAATCCATTTCAATTTACTTAACACTATTCCAAGATAGTTTATTTTTATTTTTCAATTTACTTTGCCAATCCAAGATATTTTATTTTATTCTTTATTACTTTATACTATTCTAATATGGTGGATCTCATGTTGTAAAAATCATTGCTATTCTAAAATGGTTTGTTTCTTTTCACTTTGTAAAAATAAGTGCCTTAACACTGAGCGTGGTATGAGAACGGTTTCTGTGAAAGGAGGGACGAAGAAATGTTCTGATACCAAGCCATTGCTGCTATTTTGAAGAATGATATTGAATGTAAACACTAGAAGTTATGCACAAGGGAAAACGTTTATGTTTGAACACAGACAATAATTTATTTTGTATTTTTGTAAAGCCGGCTGTAAAACCATTCCATTTGATTGTATGTTTGTTAATATGAGATATGTAATATGCAAAGTTCAGATGAAGAACTCATTGATTTGAGTATTATACACACCTTTTAGGTGTGTAAGGAGGGACTGTTAGAAATTAAAATCAATGTTTTAATGGGGAAATGTAGTTTAAACATGCCGTCAGTTTTAATGCTCTTTTATACTGAAAAACCAGAAATTCTTGTGCACAAGCAGTTAAGCTTTTATTCTGAAAATCCTTCATCTACGGTTAGCATTTAGCATGTGGCTAATATACGATTTCCTGAAGAGGTGAATTTAGTAGCGAAATGATATGGAGTGGTGCAAACCGAAGCTACTGATTTAACACTACAACTATAGATGTCGAGATACTACCATGCTGAATATTAAATGAAGGTACAGTTTATTTGAATACATTATTGTTTACAGGCGAGAGTAACATGTGACAACATCCGGAATGACCGGAAACCAAACGAGCCGAGAAGTATTTTTTAGAGTATTGATTACAGCGTTTAGAATGTGTTAAATGAAAAGTGATGAAAGAGAATATGAGGAGAAACGGCATGTTAAGCATATATTGAATGTGAAAAGAACCTATCCTCTGTTTAAATGCAATAACGGACATTGGAGACGAGGCGAGCCGGCTGGCGGGGAGGAGCCAGCAGAGGATATATAACAGCACCGGAGGAGAGATCCATTCTCTTCTCTTCCCTATCGAGGAGTGGATCACAGCTGTTTGTCTGACTGAACAATATCATGCTTGTGACCAACCCGCGCCTTTTTTAATTAAAGTACCCAATTGAACTTTCACAGAGACTCCATTTAGTCTCCTTTTAAAGCTTCTCTCCTGGACGGGAGAATAACGAACACAGTTAACAATATATACCTATTTAATTGAGAAACCGAGCGTGTACACCAGAGAGAAATTACGAGCCTATAAGTCAGTGGATGCTTACGAATACGTTGTCTGTGGTCATGTACAGAACGTCAAATACCATGACATAGACTCAGAGTTTTGTATTTTGAGATCAGAAATTCTCCCTAGTCAAAGACAAGGACACAAGACAACGATGTATGAGGCTTGGGTCATAATCAACCAACGAGAAAACTACGTCCTCACAGCGAATTGCACCTGTATGGCGGGGTAAGTAGCCTATTATTTGGTGTTGTGGGCTTGTAGGTAACAGTTCAGGGGTGTGTTACTGTCCTTTCAGCTCGCTATTAATCTCCTTTCCATATCAAAAATCGTATGCCTTGCCCTGTAACTTTCTCATCATAACCAGGGTTTGAAACTAACATGTTCATGAACAACAACACAGCGACAACAGGGTTCAAAATGTCAGCAGCCAATATCATTCAGTTACATTCAAAACCTGATTAAGCTTAGGATACTCACATGTCTAGTAAGTTAGATGTTTACCTACTTCATAGCCAGAGCCGAGATTTGTCTGAGAGCAAATGTTACTTTCAAGCCCAGTATGTTTATTAAGATTTTGTGAATTTTCAGGCTTGGGTCATGCTGCAGCCATGCAGCTGCAATATTATTCAAAGTTGAGCTCTATGTTAGGATGGGAAGGACAGAGAAAGCAGCGGTTACTTCTGGATTGTGCATGTGGAAAGACATCAGCAGGAAAGAAGTCAGACCAGCTCCATTGAGGGAAATCAGCTTCCACAAACCAAAGAGGCTTGGCAGGCAACTTCCAGCAGCTTCAACATCTGCTAGGAAGAATAGTATCACACCCAGAGGCATGTAATAGTTGACAGAGCCTAGATAAGTTTCCTTTTGCCATAGTGCATTTAATTAATTCTCAGGATTTCTCCTCAGTGTCTTGACACCATAATGTAGCCTGAGAAAGGTGTTACTTGGTGATGCAGAGATGAAAAGGCCTACAGACCAACGTGGCATCATGAATTTTTGTAAACATACACGCTCAGTTTGAATAGTTTCAGTATCATTTGTTATGTTAGTTTGAATATGTCTGTCCTTTTGTCTTCAGATTACTGATTCTAGAAATTCGATTGTTTGTTATCTACAGCTTAACTGGTCTGGTTTTAGAATAATTCAGTCATTATTCTTAAAATGTGAACATTATGCAGCACACTAATTGTGTCTTTTTGTTGCTCTATTATCAGTGTTGACAGATGATGACATCCGGGAACTGCTGGATGTGTACCCAGGTGCTGACGAGCCTGGAAAACAGTGACACGGACACTGCATCGTCTGACACTGATTCAGAAGAGCATCCAGACTTACCTGAGCCCTTGACTGCTTTATTTGATGCAACACTCCGGGAACTCTCACCACAGGAAATGAAGGTGAAATGTGAGGATACATTTCACAAACTAAAAACTACACTACAACCTCAACAATGTGAGAAACTGGAATTTGTGACACGGAAACAGTCAAGGTCAAATGAGTGGCAGACCCTATAGGGCTGGTCGGATCACAAGCACCAAATTTCACCATGCAGCCACAACTGACAAGATCAGCAAAACATACCTAAATGATATAATGCAGTTCAACAAAACAGATTTAAATGTCCCATCTGTGCTCTGGGGTCAAAACATGGAGGAAACGGCAAGACAAGCCTACACTGCATTTATGTCCCAAAGCCATCCAGATTTCAGCATCAGCTCATGTGGCTTAGTAGTGCAACCTTCTGAGCCACACCTTGGATCATCGCCAGATGGGATAGCAAGATGTACCTGCTGTGGCAAAGGGGTGGTAGAGATCAAATGTCCCTACAAATACAGGAATAGCCTTCAAGGATGTACAGAAGACAAGCAGTTTTGTCTGGACAAGTCATTCTCTTTGAAACATTCACACACATACTACTATCAAACTCAACTTCACATGTTTGTGTGTGGTGTTAGCTACTGTGACTTTGTGTTGTGGACTAAGGAGAAGTTCATTGTGCAACGTATCCTAAGAAATGAAGAGTTTCTGCAGGAGGCTTTGCCAAAAGCACATGAGTTCTTTAGCTCGAGTGTGTTGCCTGAATCACTGACAAGAAGACATGATCCTGTCTTGGTGTCACAGAGAGCCTGCGAATACTGTGAAAGACCAGATTTTGGTAAAATGATTATCTGTGTCAAATGCAACAACCACATTCACTACAGTTGTGCACACATAATAAGGAAGACAGCAACATGGTTATGTAGGAAATGTCAGAGTTGAGGCTTGAATGCCTTCATGTAGGAGTGGGCAATATAATGTATTGTATTGTGATAGGAGACCAGATATGGTGTTAGATGTCGGTTATGGATTGTCTTTCCCTGGTTGTTAAAGTTACATTACAGTTGAAACAATGAATTCATCATCAGCCTTTTCTTTACATTTGATGTTGTTATTGACAGCTGTGTCTAGATGCACTTCAGTGCAACAAGATATTTTAAGTTTTATTCTGTAATGCTATATATGTATCCATAGAGATAATTTGCGACCTAAAATTATTATTTACTGTTTACAACATACAGAACCAGTTTGATTCTAATATATTGTACATACTCCTACTTTCTATGTTGTTAATGTTTAGTGGCACTTTAATGGCACCTGAATGGAATGAAACTCTGTTAGTAACAGCATTACAAATAAATGTGATACTGCACTCTGAATTGTTGAGATAATCTGGGGGGGAAAGGACCATTAGACACACCAGTGGCAGCCAATGTGGGGAGGTTTATTAAAATGCATTAAGTTTTAAGTACAGTAGGCCTATATACATGTTTTACAAATGTAAAATCACTTTATAAGTCATACATGGTTATGTGTAACTCATTTGGGAACAACACTCTTACAGAGGTTTGTGAGGGCACCACATACAATAACAACATCATCTAGTATGTCAACCTGCGACAAAGGAATAAATGTTTGTAAAATCTTAAAGTTTTTCCACCGACCAATAACTCGCTCTACATGGATCCTCACACGAGAAAGTTGTCTAGATGTGTCCACTTCCTGTGCAGAAAGCTGCTTCTTTCCTTTTGTGAAATGAGGGATACGAAGGGTTGCACCATAGGCCGCAAGCTCATCTCTGATGAGAAATCCTCTGTCTGCTAAAACCTCATCCCTAGGCTCCAAAGGTTTGAGGAAACCTGACTCCTTAGTGATCTGCTTGTCTGAAACCCGTCCACCCCACCCAGGAGACAGAAAGGAAATTGCACCAGCTGGAGTGATGCCGATCGAATATTTAATGGTGTTGTTGTGTTTATAGTTTGACCATGTCTGGGCCCTGGAAGTCAGATTACTGGGTCTAGCTATAAACATTTCTGTGCAATCTATTATGCACCGGCATCTTCTAAAGTTGCGCTTGAATATTTTTGGCATATTTTTAAGTACTGCACCCTTACTTGGCCATTTAATGAGTGGCTTGAGGACCAAGGCCATAGCAGGGACCCAGCTCCGCAAAATATTTGATAAGGTGGTTTTTGATACCTGAAATCTATAAGCCAAGTCAGTATTACATAGGCCCAACCTTAATTTCATCAATATAATCAATAGGTGGTCCTCTACTGTAAGTTTGTTGTGAATTCTTTCTACGCTGCCCATCATTTTTGTAATCAGCCACTCAAAGACCACAGAGGTCAGTCCTTTGAGAAAAATCAATTGTCCAATATTGCACTTAACAGTGGTGTAGGAGAATGTAGATTTTTGCAGCTCTTCTTTCAGCTTTACATTTTCTGCTCGTAGTGTGTCAAACTCCTGTCGCAGGTTGACATATTCCTCCTGAAGTTGACTGTATCTCAGGTTCAGATCATCGTACTCTCTCTTTGGAACTGGGATATCCTCTTCAGCTTTAATATAGAAAAGTGAAAAATTAGCATGTGCTGCAACCAATGCAAACAAGTTCACAATTCAGGGGTTCTCACACATTTTTACCAATGAATTTTCAAAACTTTTCCATGACAGAAGAGAAGATACATTATCGATCCCAGGGGGAGATTTTTCCTCTGCATTTGACCCATCCAGGGGCCAGTGTACACATCACACACATAAATACATAGCAATTGGAGCACACACACACTAGGAGCACATTGACTCTTTCAGTGAGGGTGGGAACCCTGACAATCAATCAGTTAATTGTAAGATGATATATTCATATATTCATACCAGGACAATGATCCATGCTGCATTCTTGTTCTGGAGTTTCAGAAGTAACACGTTGATTTGCTGCAGTGTCAGCTCTCCTCCTTTTCCTATGGTACCTACAGTAACAGCAGAAATTCATAGTTAGACTAATCCATATCTCAGAACAGCAGCTGTAGGCACCAAAGCTTATGCTCGACTGAGAGGATGTCAACTCTAATCTTACCTGTCCATCTTTGCATTTGGGTTCTGCCTTTGTTTTGTGTACATGAACACAGATGGCACAAAATCAGGACTACTAGAGTCCAATGATGCCTTGCCTGCAAAAATAAAACACAAACACGTTTGTTTAGCCTAGCAAGCTACTAGGCAAATCTAACGCCAGCTTATCAAACTTTAGCTGCATTTGATTATTATTCTACATCATACAGACAATCACTAATGTAAACAAGGCTCTCCCGTAAAATCAAAGAGTAGGCTAGATAACCTCATTACCTGATATAAAGTGGGCGCTGCAGACGCGAGCATTTTTGATTATGTCCTCATTCCAGTCCACACGTTTAATCGCCTGCAGCCACAGACGCCGCCGGTTGCTCTGAAATGGTCGTGGTCCTCTCGGAATCCTATAAAACTTTAGTCCGCCGGTGGAATAGCGATTCGTACAACCGTATACGCAACAACCAGACATGTTGATGCTGGGTACAGTTTGTAAATGCTTGCTAACCAGTTGCTACCTCGTCTTTGTCATTCAGAACTGCTTGAAAACAACACCACTTCCGTTGCCCACATGCGCGCGCAACTTTTTGATGACGTCGGCTGTAAAAGGGTCTATACCTGCTGGGTTTTATGCGGCGGAAGTGACGTAATAGTGGTCGTGGATGAGACGGCAACTTTTGTTGCGCTCGCGCTCCAACAGACAACAGACAGACAAGTATGTCAAGGATGCCAAAGCGCAACAAACAGGATGCTTTCACATAAAATATTTCAAACACTGAAGGATTTTGAGGAAGCGCAGACGTGGAAGAAACAACGATCACAAAGTATATTGTGTACAAAAAGGAACAGGTTTTCGGGGAAAATAGTACCTTTGTAAGGTTAGATCGGAAATGTAAGAAACAACGATGACCAAGTGGCCTACATTGTGTCAGTAATCAAATAAGTATATACGTATAATAATGTATAAGTGTAAGTATATAGGCTAAGTATAAGTATGTATGTATATAAGTAGCTAAGTCGTATAAGGGGCTTACAGAACGGCCGGTCATCAGCGGGCCGGCGCCGGCCGGCTCGGTTCGAGCCGTTAATTTATTCATCTTTTAAACGGCTGACAGAGGTCCACAGTTTCCCCGCAGCGAGGCTCCCCCGCCCTCCTGTTGACAGTTCACAAGCGTTCACACCACTAACATGTTTATTTTGGTGTTCAGTGTTTTAATGCCTACAACAACTGAATTATAGGTTGGTAATTTCAGCTTTCTACATAACCCATAGATTGATAAAAGCGAAAAATACGTGAAACTTTAGTGTACATTCAGCAACAGGTTGAATTATCAGGCGTAAAGTTATTTAAGACATTTCAAATTCCGAGTGTCTTTCCAAGTGTTAATGTATATTTTATGGATAAAATAATATTTTTGTCACAAATGTTTCAATACAGACGTGAAACCTTCACCAGAGAAAAATATATACTGGCAGTTGAAATGTGTACCATATGATGGGGTGCCATTCCAACTCGTGGGCACCAAGATATATGGATGGCACCAGGAAAGGACAGGTATACTCGGCAAAAGGAGAAGTACCATGCAAAAAAAGAGAAACAAGCGGTATATTTATGAATTGACATGCATTAACAACTTTAAATAATTGGTAAAGGAAAATTAAACAACTATTCGTAATATGACATGCATTATGGCATTCTATGACACATAACACTGTGACACATAACAACATAGAAATCAGCATTATGTAAATACATAAGTCGTTTAAACTTTAGAGGAATAGGAAACACAATTCAATGGCCTCTTCTGAGACAAAATAAAGGGGGATATCCTTCCTTTGTTTACCTACAGAACCCAACCAGCTCACGGTCATGACCTGGCACCAAATTCTTCCTCTTTACTTATTTTAACAGGGGATGGTATATCTGCAAAAATAAATAGACACAAACAGTACAGATGCAGGGGTAATGACATAATGTCCCACTATACTACAGACCTTGAAAATGTCTACATAAATTAATATTGTATTTCTATACACCTTTTTTCTCTTAGCTTGAAGACCATGTCTTCAAAGCAAGACGCCATCTTGTACAAAATACGAAGAAGATGGATTGCCCTGCCCAGATAACTGTCAGTCAGGTCATGAAATTTCCCGGTTTCAAGGTACAGCACAAGCACAGCACAGGTGCGTTCAATGCTATAATTGCTCTCGTGTCATGATCCCAATTGCCATGTCATTTTTATGTTCCCCAGATTGCAGAGAACAGTAAAACAAAGAGGAGGGAGCTCTCCGCAGCACTAAAGGCTGTAGTTGCAGCTGATCCTTCAACAGTTGAAGTAGTCATGGAATACCACACATGCTTCACCCCAGAAAGTGACCATCAAAACCATCCAACTGTTGGAGAGATAACCATGCAACATCTATTCCTTTAGCTGCTGTAAGAAACAAGATGTGAGGTACAATTTGTGCTGTACAAAGAGGACTTTTTTTAGACAGATTTAAACATCTATAATTACCCTGTTCAACGTCATGTACAGGTAGGGTTGCCAACTGTCCCGTAAAATACGGGATTGTCCCGTTTTTGGAAACGTAAGTACCTGTCCCGTAATGAACTGATACGGGACGCACCTTGTCCCGTATTTTGGGGTGGTGGAAGAATGACCGCTCGTTATGGTGATTCTCAGTCATTCGCTCTCTTGAGGACTGCGTGCGCACCTCTCAGAGCCACACACACACAAGCAGGGGGGGCTATCTTGAGCTGTGGGAGCAGCAGCATGCACGCTCAGCTCATTGGTCAATACTCATAGTCATGCAGCAGAGGAGCCAATCACTATAACGTATCGTATCTTAGCAACCGTTTCACCTCCATGCTGCTCGTCCTGCCCAACATGGAAGATGCTGCCGACGACAAGCACAAACAAAACTACCTCCTCAGAGTCCGAAAGTGATGCAAAAAACAACTTTTCTCCTCCTCCTCCGCCGAAGAAAAAGACGAAAAGAAAGAGTTACTACAGAACTGAGTGGGAAAAAGAATACGTGTGGCTAGAAAGCGTAAGGGACGATGTGCACAAGGCAAATTGTACTGTCTGCCGCCGACAATTTTCAGTTAGTCACGGAGGACTAACTGACGTTAAACAACATGCTGCAGGTGAAAACCACATGAAAACAGAGAAGCAAAGGAGAAGCCAGGGAGCCTTGACACAGTTCCTCGTTCGTCCAGCAACTCCAGAGGCTAACTTGGTATGTCAAATAAGGATGTTAATTTTGTATATGAATTTAAATTAAACCTACATTTACAAACATTTTGTTTGGTCAATTTCATATTGCTAAATGTTCAATGTAATTAAGTACCCCAACACTGATACACTGTGATATTTTTTAAACAATATATGATCAACTTAATCATATAATGATGCAAGTAGATGTAATGACTAATATTTATTCATAATCAGAGGTGGTAGAGTAGCCAAAAGTGTACTCAAGTAAGAGTATTGTTGTTTTAAAACAATATTACTCAAGTAAAAGTAAGAAGTATTTTTCATTAAAACTACTATTCACCTCCGGAGACCCAGAAATTAATTGTGTCCACTATAGAGGACACCAAGGGAAAGGAAGGACTGAAGGATGGAGGGAGGAGTGAAGGGAGGTCAGAAGGAGCTAGGGAAAGAAGGAAGGAAGGAGGAAAGATTGAAGGAAGGAAATAAGCAAGTAAGGTAGGAAGGAAGGAGTGGAAGATGGAAAGAAGTAAGGAGGGAAAGAAGGAAAGAGGGGGAAGGATGGAAGTAAAGAAGGAATGAATGAAGTACAGATTTAAGAAAGGAAAGAAGCAAGGAGGGAGGGAAGGAATATATATATATATATATATATATATATATATATATATATATATATATATATATATATATATATTGTATTCAAGAGGTGGGTAGAGCAGCCAACCGTATTCTTATTTTAGAACAATATTACTTAAGTAAAAGTAAAAAGTATTTTTCATTAAAACTACTCTTCAAAGTACAATTTATCCAAAAAGCTACTCAAGTAAATGTAACTCATTACTACCCACCTCTGTTCATAATAAAAAATAATGCATACTATATACAACCTATACACACTCAAACAGCTAGTATATACATGTGTAATACATATCAGGTAGTATTTGATATTATATATAATATTATATTACAATGATTATATGTATAGTGATATTTTCTTTTTCTTTTACAGGTAACTGCTGCTGAGGTAGCCCATGTTTATCACACGGTCAAACATAATTTGAGCTATAACTCATCTGATTGTGCATTCAAATTGACCCTGCAAACACTAAGTGACTCCTCAATCGCAAAAAAGATGTCGTGTGGGAAGACAAAAGCTGAGGCAGTGGTCACTGATGTCCTGGCACCAAAGGCAGTTGAAGAGGTACTCAGCCATTTGAAGAGTGAAGTGAAGCCGCTCCAGTTTTCTCTACAAACTGATGCCTCAAATAGAGGCTGTGCAGTTTTTCAATCCAGAGAAGGGCATTGTTAAAAGGCTGATCGACTTTGTTGAAAATGCAGATGAGTCTGCTGCAGGGATAGCCAGTTCAATCCAAAGTTCTCTGGACAAAATGGGTCTAACTTTGGATCATGTGTCTGCATTCAGTGCAGACAATGCAAATGTCAATTATGGCATCCATAACTCTGTCTTCACAAAATTGAAGGAGTCCAACAGCGAGATCCTCCGTGGCAACTGCCATGCACATGTGGTCCATAACACCGTGAAACATGCCTTGGATAAGCTGTCAATTGATGTGGAAAATATTGTCCTGAAGGTGTACGGTCACTTTTCCATCTCTGCCAAAAGGAGAGAGACCCTGAAGGAGTTCTGTGAGTTTCTGGATGTAGAGTTCCATGACATTCTGCGCCATGTGGTGACCAGATGGCTGTCACTCAACCCTGCAATCAGCCGCTTGTTGGAGAACTGGACTGCGCTGAAGTCATATTTCATCAGCCTCGGTGATGAATGTCCAAGGCGGCTGCGAGAGTTGCTGAGGTTGCCAGAAGATGCAGCTGGGGTTGAAGAGGAGGCTGATCTTGCAGAGGTGTATCTCCTCTTCTGCAACAATGTCCTGATGCTTTTTGAAGAGTCGGTCAAAAAACTGGAGAGGGATGCCACCACATCTGCTGACCTATATGCCATCATGGACTCTTTTCTGAGAAAACTAATCAAGAGAAGAGATGATCAGTTCTATGGCTACCTCACCAAACAAAAGCTTCGGCGTCTCATTCCATCTGAAGCTAACCTTGCCAGGGAAGAGTTTACAGCCTTCTTAAACACTGCCATCACTTATCTGCAGAAGTGGTTCACATTCTCTCAGGAAAACTGGCTCTTTTACCTGCAGCCACTCTGTCTGACATCTGGGAACATCTCATATGAAGACATGGAAAAGATCATTGAGAAGCTACACCTAGTTGCCAGGTATGTAACTCACACACTGTACCACTTTGTACTTATTCCCTTTATACTGGCATATTATGCACACCACTTTTGTCTTGTATTAATAAAAAACAAAATTATACATAAATACTTCTCATCATACAAATCATGTCTTATTTAAATGCAAACAAATGCACGGGGCTTTTATGTGTTGTTTTTAATATAACATTTTATCAAATGAATTCAACAAGTGTCTCAGTAGTTTTTAATAATGCTACTGAACTGAATTCCAGTTTCATCTCTATTCGCAGGCTCAACCTCTCCATGGATGAGCTCTTTGATGAGTGTGTTACGGCAAACAGCCTCCTCGATCACCTCACAAAGTCAAAGGATGATTGGGAGCTGAAGGGAACAGCTGAGAGGTGGGTAGCAGTTCTCAGGGGCCGGGCAGCTGACCTTCCAAACATTCTGGCTGTGGTGTCCTTTGTCCTCAGCATCCCTTCCTCTACTGGGTACGTGGAGAGGGTCTTTTCTTTGATGAAAAATAAATGGTCAGATGTGCGGAACAGATGCTCTGTTGAACTAATTAAGAGTGAGCTGATTGTCACTCTCAATTATGAAGAGTCTTGCTCAGAGTTTTACACTGCATCTCTGGTGGATAGACAACTCCTTGCTGCTGCAAAAGGCCAACAAAAATACAAGTGGAAGAAATAGGGTTGTGTGACATCGTCTCTGGTTGTTCCATAGGCAGTTTTGGGGTTTGCCAATAGTATTTTTTTTCTGCTTTAATGTGCACACACACACACACACACACACACACACACACACACACACACACACACACACAAACACACACACACACACACACACACACACACACACACACACACAGGTGGTGTGTTTTTCTTTAGTTTACGATTTTGCACTAATCTACTTTTTTCTTTCAAAGAGGCCAAATATGTTTGCACTACATCTCAAACACACTGTTTTTTGTTCAGAAGGTGTATATTTATGTTTTTTATTCAGAAGGTGTGTTTTGCACTAATCTATTTTTTCTTTCAAAGAGGCCAAATATGTTTGCACTACATCTCAAACACACAGTTTTTTGTTCAGAAGGTTTATATTTATGTGTTTTGTTCAGAAGGTGTATATTTATGTTTTTGTTCAGAAGGTGTGTTTTGCACTGATTTATTTAGTTATTTAAAGACAACTGTTTTGCACATTTGAAAAAATAAATGATTGAACGATAATCTGTTTCTCATGTCTCATGTCTATAACCTAACTATAACCTCACACTTTGGGTGTTTGACACAAAATTTAGACTGGAATTGAGGGGTTTAACCCAAAAATGGGGGGTTTTGCCGCGCTGCCAAGATGTGTCCCTTATTTGAAACTCTGGGAGTTGGCAACCCTATGTACAGGTAGCTGAACTGCGTGAACCGATGGATTCCAGAGTTGAACAACAAATAGTGAAGCTCACCATGGCTGGTGCCAGAAAGCTCAGTGAGATTAGACGTCACCTGTTCAATTTTGTAAATGACTAGCTGTTCCGGGGGGAGCAGCCACCTCCACGAACACGTCGAAGGTTTTACCCCACAGACAAGGATATCAGGAATATCTTATCAAGAACGAAGAAGGGAATACGTGAATCCAAAAATGACAAGGTCAATCTGCAGGTAATATACTGAGATTAGAATAGTATTAATATTATTCTAGCCATGCACATTTTTGTGGGTGGTTAATGCAAAACTTACAGAGTTTGTGACTTCACCAAGCATGGTCAGTTTTTTACATGATACATTGTCCTCTGAATTCATGTGTAAGTAAGCAAAAAAAGTATCAGTATTTGGTTCATATGCAGGGTATGACCATTTTTCAAAATGCAACTAAAACTTCAAAACTGTTTTTGCCCTGATATGACAACAAATGTTCCTAATGTTTGGGTCATGAGGCTACATGATGATAATGTCCAGTTACACTTTCATTCACAGCTTCTGACCCCCAGATGGTTAGTTGATGACTGCAAAATCAAGTACAGGCCATGCCAGCTACAGGAGGACGGAACTGTCACAAAGCTGCTGTTTTGTTACCAGACAGCCTGGCAGCGAAGGCTTCTCCACCTGTATGGAGAACAGATGTGCCTGCTTGATGCTACTTACCGGACGTGTCGTTACTCTGTTCCCCTCTTTTTCCTATGTGTGCGTACAAATGTGTGCTATGCAGTGGTTGGCCTCTTTGTGACCCAGAGTGAGACAACAGCAGAAGCCCTCCAGGTGTTTAAGGAGTGGAACCCTGACTGGAGCCCTAGCCACTTTATCGTTGATTTCTCAGAGGTAGAGATTGGTGCCCTGGAGGAAGAGTTTCAAGGTGAAATTGCAGTAGCTGTAGAAATCTGTTAATTCACAGAATATGAAACGTTAATTAAAAAAAAGGATACATTTTACATAGTATTCCACCAACTTCCAAAATATAATAATTTACATGCAAATGTAGGCAACAATCTACTTCAAAATATAATAAAGTCATCACCTCCACTGACAGACAGATGTATAAAAAGCAGGCCTATCTTTTGTTGCGTATACTATGTAATAGCAACGCGACAAAATAAAATGAAAACATGGTGCAGGTAATATATCTCTTATATTTTATCCAGGTTCGAAGGTGCTTCTCTGCGACTTCCATAGGGAGAAAGCTTGGGTTGAATGGTGCAGGAAGAAAGATCATGGAGTGAGCAACGCACAAGACAGTCTCCTACCGCTTCTGAGAAGCATTGCATCTGCTTCTACTTCAGAGGAGTTCAGCACACGCCTTTGCAACCTGCAGGAGGCCAAAGTCTGGAAAGACAATGACAAAGTGAGGGCGTGGTTTTCAAATAAGTGGCTCCCAGAGGCTAAGGTGTGTATCAAGTTGAAATATTATATTTACTTTTATATATTTATTATATAATGTGTTGAATTTGAAGAGTCTTCCTTTGAATTGTTTTTGTCTTTTTTTGTCTTGTGTAGAGATGGGTGCACGTGTTTCGGGATGAAGATCTCAAGGTGGCCATCTACACCAACAATGGGGTGGAAAGACAAAATGAAACCCTAAATTATTCTCATCTTGAAGGTTATAAGAACTGCAGCCTCAGTGAAATGCTCACTGTGTTGGTAACTGACTTCCTACCAAGGACATATCGGAAGTGAGCTAAAAAATAATTACTATGATTATACATATTTTTATATATATATATATATATACATACATACATACATACATACACACCAACACACATTTTTATATATAAATGTAATGTTCGATAGCTTTGTTTCCAACATATTTGTTTGATGTTGTTCATTGTTGCATGTTTCTGAGACGATTGTATTATCAAATACCATATCTATAGGTCAGAGAAAGCAAACTGTCACAGAGAGACTTATGAAGCTCAGCGCAAGTTCAGGCAGGAAGACCTATCACTTCGTATTGCACGTCATGGCAATACTCGCTCCTTTCACTAAATGATAGGGAGCGCCATTCCTCAAGCTAACCTATCACTTCCCTCCATTCACAAGCCTAATTATCGCACCTGTTAATCCCTCTATATATGCTCTCCCCTTTTCCATCAGCTGTCTTCCAGGTGTCAACGCGCAAGCAGCAGCAGGGCTTCGTCCCAGCTCCAGGTATATATTCATCAGCTCCGCAGTCTTGCGGATTAAGCTACAGGCGGCGTTCCCCAGTTGGCTAGCGGTTCTAGCCGGCCACCCCGGAAACCCGGACGCGGAAGGAAAAGACAAGGACATCGGGCTCCACAGAAGTTCCTCCGGCTTAATGGAAAGGGGCTACTTCAGGCAAACAATTGACGCACACCTTCAGTCTCTCTCGAGAGCATCACTGGCATCAGGGCCGCTCTAATGCGGCGCTTCCGGCTTCACGCGGAACGGGCCCTCATCGCTCGCGAAGCTTCACCCATTTCTGGCTTCAACTACAACCCCTCTTGCAGGCAGGCAGGGCTTAAGCTACATCCCATCGAAGCTACTTCTCCTCCCGGCTCAGTAGCCAGTATTGGACACTAAATGCGTCATAGACGGCTAGCAGGTTCAGTGCACAGCAGGCTTGCCTCCTTTCCCTGCGCCTCACCGCTAAAACAGGCAAGAAAAGAAAAGAGAGGAAGAAAAGAAAAGAGAGAGAAGAAGAAGAGCAAAAGGGAAAAGAGAAAGGAAAGAAGAGGAGGAGAGAAAAAGAGAGAGAACGGAAAAGAAGAGAGAGATAACAAAAAAAAGAAAGAAGAGAAGAGAGAAAAAAGAAGAAGAACAAGGAAGAGAAAAGCAAAAGAAGAGAAGAACGAAGAAAAAAGGAGAGAGAAAAAGAAAAGAACGGAAGAAAGAAAAAAGAAAGAAAAGAGAGGAGGAAAGAGAAGAAGAATAAGGAGAGAGAAGTTCGTTTATGCATTGTTGCCTTTAGTTCAGGGTTAAGGTGAGTTTCAGGCAGCGTCAGGTGTAACGCGTTACAGCATGGAGTTATGCAGTTCGGGTAACTACTACCCGTCACAATGTAAGTACCGCAGTTTCAAGCTTCATGCTGCCCATCTGTGGTTTTTTGGGGGTTTCTTTCAGGGAGAAAGATAATCACCCAACCAGCACATCAGTGCTGGTTGGGTGATTAGACTGTCTTCTATCATCATGTAATTAAACTGCTAATTAAGCTAGTCCTATATCAGGGCTTGATAATAACGGTTGCCAGGTTGCCATTGGCCATTGGCAACCATTCAGAAAAATGTCAACCACTTCTTGGACTTTGGTTGCCATCAGTGGCAACCAGTTTTTAACATAAAGAAATAAGGAAAGCAAACAGCAAAACGTGCACCCCAAAATAGATAAATGTTCATATTTGTTTTAAGAGTGATATTTAATTGTTGTGACCAGTCGGAACCTGATACTTAAATTGCACGTGCATTGGCGTGATTACGGAGCCAGAAAGCGATGCACGTTTACTCGCGTGCGCGGTGCGCCGTGTGTTTGTTTTACAACAAAATGTCATGCTGCTCATATTGCACACATATATTTGGTTTCATGCTCACATGGCTTATGTTAAGCAGGGTATGATATTGATGCATCATTGTACTCAAGCTAACAGCCGCATTACATTGTCTACATCTCCCTCTTCGCCGGGCATCGGCTCGTGCCGGCTATCCAAGATCTCTCCAGCTTGTCTATGGTAAACATGCATATAACTGGTGGTGGTGTCTTAAGAGCATTTCAGGGCTCGTTCAGGATAGGTGCAGCAAACTTGCCGCAATCAAGGTAATTATTCTTCTTCCCTACAACAACCGCTTCTCATCCTACATTCGTCCGGACCTCAGTGCCGTGCTGGCTATCCAAAGGTCTCTCCAACCTTAAAATTGGTACGTAGGCATATAACTGGTGGTGGTTCTTAGTATGTCAGCACGTATATTCACCCCGCGGCTCATGTTTATCCTTGCATGTCTAACCCTGTACGTCCAGGTTGTAACCTTCGGGTCTGTATAAAATGTGTCCCTGCGAAGTCAGGTTGCCCTGTACGTCCAGGATGCCCCGTTCGTCCGGGATGCCCCGTTCGTCCGGGATGCCCTGTATGTCCAGGACGCCCTGTACGTCCAGGATGCCCTGTACGTCCGGGATGCCCCGTACGTCTGGGATGCCCCGTACGTCCGGGAAGCCCTGCATATCCAGGATGCCCTGTGCGTCCAGGATGCCCTGTACGTCCAGGATGCTCCGTACGTCCAGGACGCCCCGTACGTCCGGAATGCCCTGTATGTCCAGGATGCCCTGTACGTCCAGGAAGCCCTGTACGTCCAGGGAGGATGCCTAGGAGGCATCAGTATGTCTAAATCCCCACATGTATTAACCTCTCATTTCATCCATAGATTTCCACTGCATCCCACAAGGTAAGATTTCATCACGTTCAGTACTTCATACTTTCACTTCTTTTGGGGGTTCATCGGAAACGGTTCTTCCCTTCCCGAATGACATCCTACCAAACCTGGGCCTAATCGCCAAACACCACTTCATTCACTTGTTATAAACTGTCATCATTATGTTTCATTTATATAATGTGACCCGATAATAAACATGTATTTCATACATCACGTCTCTCCTGATTGAAATTAAGCTCAGCGCAAGTTCAGGCAGGAAGACCTATCACTTCGTATTGCACGTCATGGCAATACTCGCTCCCTTCACTAAATGATAGGGAGCGCCACTCCTCAAGCTAACCTATCCCTTCCCTCCGTTCACAAGCCTAATTATCGCACCTGTTAATCCCTCTATATATGCTCTCCCCTTTTCCATCAGCTGTCTTCCAGGTGTCAAGGCGCAACCCTCCTCCACCCCTTTGCCTCCTGCTTCCAAGTCAGGGCCAAGCTCAACCTTCTCCCTTCCAACCGGACCTAACCACTTATCACCACCACCAGTGTCTAGACCCGGGGGGGTTCATCGGAAACGGTTATTCCCTTCCCGAATGACATCCTACCAAACCTGGGCCTAATCGCCAAACACCATTTCATTCACTTGTTATAAACTGTCATCATTATGTTTCATTTATATAATGTGACCCGATAATAAACATGTATTTCATACATCACGTCTCTCCTGATTGAACTAAGATATTGTTCTCTTCTCTTATTGAAGGTACATTGAACTGAACGTCAAGTACTCCTAATTCTACAGAAGGTGCAATGAGAACATGCCAAACTTCTTAAAAGACAGACCAAGAAGTGTAGCAGACCATGTGATGTCAAGGCTTACAGAAGCCCAGTTTTATGAAGCGAATGACGTTGTTGCAAAGGGCAATGGCATGTTCCATGTCAAAAGCCAAAGTCATCCTTGCACACAGCACAACATCAACGTTGGTGAAAGTATCATCATGCCATCGTGCACCTGCAAAGACTGGGCAAAGCACAAGTTGCCCTGAAAGCACTTATGTGCTGTTTTTAATCATGTGCATGAATGGGGTTGGGAGAAACTGGCATCTAATTACAGGGATAAACCCCTCTTCTCCCTGGATAATGCATGTCTGGGACAGACTTCTTGTGAGAGGGATAGCAGCGGCAGATCAGACATCACAGATCATACATATACACCGGTATCAGTGGAAATGCAGTCACCATGTAACGCTTTGCCCGAAAGGAAAAGACCAAGAAAGGTTAAACAAAGAAGGGAATGTGCCAGTCTCTTGCATGAGATTACTGACTTAACATACCATCTGCAAGATGAAGATTACCTTAAAACGTTAAATGACCCACTGACTGAGATCTTGGAAGATGTGAAGCTACACACTCCACATGATCAGAGCCTTCCTCTGACGTTCACACCTAAGAAAAGGAAGAAGGAGATGGCCAACCTACCTGTGAAAACCGTGCCACAAAAGCACCCATTCACAAAAAGGGTAGGCTGCTTTGCAGAAGCTATGAGGTTGAACTTCCGGGTCAGCATGAATTTGAAATTAACTTTGTAAAGCATTTAACTGTACAGTTCGGCATTCATATCTTTATTATTATTATTATATCACATATTGTTGTTATATATTGTTCAATGTGGAATTTGACCTTTTATTTAAATATTGTTATTTTATTGCACATTTTAACTTTAACTTCTTATTTATCCATACATATTTTTATTCTATTTAATTACAACTTGTATTGCAACATTTTTACTTTAACTCTGTAAGGTTACATTATCCTTTTAGTCTTTTTATTTATCTTGTATTGCACATTGTTATTCTTACTTCCTATGTTAATGTACATCTTTTAATTGTATTTTATTATATCTTTGTTGTATTGCCCTCTTTTACTTTCACTTCTTATTTTAACATAAATATTGTTATTTAAAATCATATTGAACATTTCTGCTTTCATTTCTTGTTTGTTTTATGTTATTTATTTTTGCATTGCCAATTTTTGATTTTACTTCCTATAGTTACATTCATCTTTTTATTATATTGTTATTATCTTGAAATTCACACTTTTACTTCTTGTGTATATACATTTAGCTATGTTTTAAGTATGTTATTTTTGTTTGTTTTCAAATTTAGCAACTGTCACAAAACAACATTTCCTCCACAGAAAAATGAAATGATTCTGATTTAACTTCCATGACGAAATACTGGTCAGATATCCACCAGATCTTTTAGTGATTTTTGTCTCTCCTGGAGAAATTAAATCGCAACATCCAATAAAAAAGTTCAATACACAACCGAAAATAATACATGTAATACTATAATATAAAGAGATGGACGAATTCATTTCAATAAACATGTGAAAACTAAATCATACAGGTTGTAAGGGGTTTATTTGTGTGAAGACGGCAGCAGCCAGTAAAGTAAAGGGCGTCTCTTGTCCTCGGTGGCAGATTACGTCACTTCCGCCTAAAACCCAGCAGGTATACGATCTAGCACTAACCATTTACGGCAGGGATACAATCTAAGGCATAACACCGGCCGAGAAAGCCTGTATTGTGCTTGTGCGCGAGCCTGTCTGCAGTTCGCTTTGCTCCGGAACAGACAGACAGCTTACTGCATTCAACCCAGCAAACAATGTGGGCTTCGTGAATAATTGGACAGCCTTCTGGGGAAAACCTGGTCTGATTAAGAGAGACGGCATTCATCCTACTTTGGAAGGGGCAAATCTCATTTCGGCAAACATTTCAGGGCTCTGTGGACTTAATCCATGACAAACTGGAGTTGAGACCAGGAGGCAGAGTCGCAGTCTTACACGCTTCTCTGCGCTCTCTCCTAGGCAGTCATCCATAGGAATCCCGACCCCAATAAAATACCCAATATTAACGGTGTGTGTGTCTGCCCAAGGACAATTTAAGGTAAAACCTAATAGAGGTGTCATACATAATAACCTAATAAAAGTAAATGTAACAACTACTACAGTGCAACAAAACAGGAAGATTAAATGTGGTCTCTTAAACATAAGATCTCTAGCATCTAAAGCAATACTGGTAAATGATTTAATATCAGATTATAATATTGATATATGCTGTCTCACTGAAACTTGGTTGAGACATGAAGAATATGTCAGCATAAATGAGGCCACTCCACCCAGCCATATCAATACTCATATTGCCCGAGGCACGGGCCGAGGAGGTGGAGTTGCAGCAATCTTTGACTCAAGTTTACTTATCAATACTAAACAAAAATTAAATTATACCTCCTTTGAAAGCCTCATTTTCAGTCTTACGCATCCGACCTGGAAAACTTTGCAGCCAATCTTATTTGTTACAGTGTACCGTGCATCAGGTCCTTATTCAGAATTCTTATCAGAATTCTCTGAGTTTTTATCAGCTTTGGTACTTAAAACAGATAAAGTAATTATCGTAGGTGACTTTAATATTCATGTTGACGATGATAAAAATAGCCTTACTGTTGCATTTAACTCTATATTAGATTCTGTTGGTTTCTGTCAGAGTGTAAATAAACCAACCCACTGCTATAATCACACTCTTGACCTTGTTCTGACTTATGGTATTGAAATTGAGCAACTATTAGTCGAACCGCATAATCCTGCTTTATCCGACCATTTCTTAGTAACTTTTGAAGTACTGTTACTAGACTACAAAGCATTAGCCAAAAGCTCCTGCAGCAGAAACCTATCTGTTAGTGCTATAGCCAAATTTAAGGAAGAGATTCCACCAATACTTAACTCGATAGCATGTCTGCATGTAGGGGAGGAAACTTATACAAAATGTACACCACCCCAAATTGATCATGTTGTTGATAGTGCTACAGATGCGCTGCGAATAAAATTAGACTCTGTTGCTCCTTTGAAAAAGAAGAAAATAAAACAACATAGATTAGCTCCATGGCATAATGCCGAAACCCGCAAAATAAAACAAAAGTCGAGACAACTTGAAAGGATATGGCGTTCCACTAAACTTGAAGAATCTCGTTTAATTTGGCATATTACTCTCAATGAATATAAGAAAGCACTGCGTAAAGCGAGAGCAGCATACTACTCTTCATTAATAGATGAGAATAAGAATAATGCAAGATTTCTTTTCAGCACTGTAGCCAGGCTGACAGAGAGCCACAGCTCGACTGAGCCTTCTATTCCCATAGCACTCAGTAGTAATGATTTTATGTGCTTTTTTAACGATAAAATTGTTACTCTTAGAAACAAAATCAATGACCTCTTGCCTTTGACCAGTATAGTGTTATCAACAGCTCCCGGAAACGTAAGTTCTAATATTACACTAGATAGTAAACTAGAATGCTTTTCAGCCATAAACCTTGAACAATTAAATTCAATGATTCTCTCTTCTAAACCATCAACGTGTATCTTAGACCCGATTCCAACTAAGCTGTTAAAAGAAGTTTTTCCATTAATTAGCACTTCTTTATTAAATATTATGAATATGTCTTTATTATCAGGCTATGTTCCACAATCATTCAAAGTAGCAGTGATAAAACCGCTTCTTAAAAAGCACAACCTCGATCCAGAGGTTTTAGCCAACTATAGACCTATTTCTAATCTTCCGTTCCTCTCAAAAATTCTTGAGAAAGCAGTCGCAAAACAGCTGTGTGATTACTTAAAAAACTATGATTTATTTGAAGATTTTCAGTCTGGCTTTAGAACACAACATAGCACAGAGACAGCTCTGGTTAAAGTCACAAATGACATTCTAATAGCCTCTGACAAGGGACTTGTCTCTATTCTTGTCTTGCTCGATCTTAGTGCTGCATTTGATACTATCGACCATGATATCCTATTGCAAAGACTAGAGCACTTAGTTGGCATACAGGGAACTGCTTTAGGCTGGTTTAGGTCCTATTTATCTGAACGCTCTCAGTTTGTACGTGTCAACGATGAATCTTCCATGCAAACCAAAGTTAGCCATGGAGTGCCACAGGGCTCAGTGCTTGGACCTATTTTGTTCACCCTATATATGCTTCCTTTTGGCAATATTATAAGGAATCATTCTGTAAACTTTCATTGTTATGCGGATGATACTCAACTATATTTATCAATCAAGCCTGATGAAATTAATCATCTAAATAAAATTCAAGACTGCCTCAAGGACTTAAAAACGTGGATGACCTTACATTTTTTGATGTTAAACACGACCAAAACTGAAGTTATTGTACTTGGCCCGAAGACTCTACGAAACAAATTATCTAAAGATATATTAACTATGGATGGCATTAATTTGGCCTCCAGTGAGACTGTAAGGAATCTTGGTGTTATATTTGATCAGGATTTATCCTTTAACACCCACATAAAATCAATTTCAAGGACCGCCTACTTCCATCTATGTAACATTGCAAAAATCAGGCATATCTTGCCTCAAAACGATGCAGAGAAACTAGTCCATGCATTTGTTACTTCAAGGCTGGATTATTGTAACTCCTTATTATCAGGGTGTACCAAGAAGTCAGTCAAGTCGCTTAAGCTGATTCAAAATGCTGCAGCTCGTGTACTAACCAGAGTTAGGAAAAGGGACCACATTACTCCTGTTCTGGCTGCCTTACACTGGCTCCCTATAGAACACAGGATAGAATTTAAAATTCTTCTTCTCGCCTACAAAGCCCTTAATGGGCAGGCGCCATCTTACCTTAAAGAACTCATTATACCCTATTGTCCTACTAGGGCATTGCGTTCCAAGAATGCAGGGTTGTTGGTTGTTCCTAGAGTCTCTAAAAGTACAATGGGAGCCAGAGCCTTTTCTTATCAAGCTCCACTTTTGTGGAATCAGCTTCCAGTTTGTGTTCGGACGGCAGACACCCTATCCGTTTTTAAGAGTGCGCTTAAGACCTTCCTTTTTGATAAAGCTTATAGTTAGGGCTGATTAGATTCAGCCCCTAGTTTTGCTGATATAGGCCTAGTTTGTCGGGGGACATCTTACTTTTTCCTTATCTCTGTCTATACCTGTGTACTCTCATGTTCCGATTAACCCAGCTTCCCCAAATGTCTTTCTTTTTGGTGTCTATATACGCCGGGATCCGGAGTCATGGATGATCCTGCGGTCCTGTGTCATGGATTGCGAGTCCTGGATCTTGAGTCGTGGCTGTGGTCCTGGATCATAAGTCCTGGATGGATATCCTCGTGGATTCATCTTCTTAATATACACACATGCATTTCCAAACATTTGGACTACCTATGTTGCAAATGTATTATCTTTTCAATTTATTCACGGCATCTATTGCACGTCTGTCCGTCCTGGGAGAGGGATCCCTCCTCTGTTGCTCTCCCTGAGGTTTCTCCCATTTTTCCCTTTAAACTGTGGGGTTTTCTCTGGAAGTTTTTCCTTGTACGATGTGAGGGTCTAAGGACAGAGGGTGTCGTGTTGTCATACTGATATTCTGTACAAACTGTGAAGTCCACTGAGACAAATGTAACATTTGTGATATTGGGCTATATAAATAAACATTGATTGATTGATTGATTGACTGTTAGAAATTAAAATCAATGTTTTAATGGGGAAATGTAGTTTAAACATGCCGTCAGTTTTAATGCTCTTTTATACTGAAAAAACAGAAATTCTTGTTCACAAGCAGTTAAGCTTTTATTCTGAAAATCCTTCATCTACGGTTAGCATTTAGCATGTGGCTAATATACGATTTCCTAAAGAGGTGAATTTAGTAGCGAAATGATATGGAGTGGTGCAAACCGAAGCCTACTGATTTAACACTACAACTATAGATGTCGAGATACTACCATGCTGAATATTAAATGAAGGTACAGTTTATTTGAATACATTATTGTTTACAGACGAGAGTAGCATGTGACAACATCTGGAATGACCGGAAACCAAACGAGCCGAGAAGTATTTTTTAGAGTATTGATTACAGCGTTTAGAATGTGTTGCATGAAAAGTGATGAAAGAGAATATGAGGAGAAAAGGCGTGTTAAGCATATATTGAATGTGAAAAGAACCAATCCTCTGTTTAAATGCAACAACGGACATTGGAGACGAGGCGAGCCGGCTGGCGGGGAGGAGCCAGCAGAGGATATATAACAGCACTGGAGGAGAGACTGGGCTCTTCTCTTCCCTAACGAGGAGCGGATCACAGCTGTTTGTCTGACTGAACAATATCATGCTTGTGACCAACCCGCGCCTTTTTTAATTAAAGTACCCAATTTAACTTTCACAGAGACTCCATTTAGTCTCCTTTTAAAGCTTCTCTCCTGGACGGGAGAATAACGAACACAGTTTACAACCCCCACCCCTCAAAAATAATAACTAATCGGATATACACGATTGAGGTGAATTGCATATTTTGAAATCAAAATGGCGAAATGTTGTGGGTGTTTTATACTTGCAAAATAGTTTGGAGAGTTGCATTTCTTACATTTACATTAAACATTTACACACGGATTATTTATCTGGTCACAGAAATACTTTTAAGGCAAATCTCCATCCATATCAGTGTAACTTGAAACCTACACAACTCTGGTTTAACTTATTGAGAGATGGACGAACACTTTACCTTGAGATAAGCCCCGTGTTTCAGAGGTTAGCTTAGCAACTAGCATAGTCATTGAATGTAGTTAGCTAAACAGCGTAATTCAGTAAATATACCAGACGGCCAGCCCACACTTCATTTACCAAACACTTTTCTTTAGACTAGCTTAAAACATGAAAATGGTCTTACCTTAAATAGTTGTACAATAGAGAACCGCAGTAACGTGTCGTAAAACCCGGAAGTAAGTTAGCATTTTTAGCACTTCCGGTTCCTTCCTCAAAAAGCAATGCATTTTTTCCATAGGGTTTTGGAAAATAGCTCGAAATAAGGTCTGTGGTTGACAAAAATTTAAGAGATAAATCACGTTTTGTTCTACGACATTAAATACATCAGCAGTGACCCCACTGGGGATTTTTGAAGAGTTTACGTGTCTGAAAAACGATGGTTGTTACCGAGTGGCTGAATAGGACTACAGAAATTGTCGAGGCCGTTGTACGTCATTACGCCGAACACGTAAACACTCCCGCTAAGTTTGTTTTCCCCTGTGTTCTGCTTGAAAGCAAGTACCTGCCTATCTTTAGTATCTGTATATCTATATCTGACCATTAGAATCTGTATTTTTGAAATTGTCGTTTTTAACACCGTAGTTTTAAAAATTATAGAACAATTAATTACCAGTGTTTTCCAATTTTACTCGGCAGTTCGTTTCGTTAGCTAACGTTAGCTAAAGCTAGCGCTACTAGTTAGCTATGCAATGGTTTGTTGCTTTGCTCCGGGTTGCAGCCACAGGTCTTCGCATGAAACGTGCTTGTTCTATCGTTTCCGGGCCAATGTTTTCCAAAGGAGAGTCTGGATTCGTGCCATGAGGTAAGCTGACGTTACATTTTTGTCCATGTCACAGTGAAATGTAAATGATGGGTTGTGACTGTATCGCCGTTTTAGAGATGGCGCTGCTGAAAAGACCGCAACATAAGTAAAGATAATGAATACATCCTATTAAAACCTGTGTGGCTTATATGATAAGTCTAATTAGTACAAGCAGCATAACGTTTCACCATGTAACTAAAGATTGTAGTCAGGGAAATCAGTTTGACATATTGGACTAATAACAAATCACCTCTGGCTGGCAGAGAACGCTCTGCTCCATAGCTTCTCTTGGACGTAAAATCACATGTACATTTTACATTTATATTCAATTTAATATTCCATCCCTCACATACTTTTGTATATATAATAACTTATATTTTGTTTTTCTTGTTATGCTGCTGCAACACAAACATTTCCCAAATTGGGATCAATACAGTAATATCTTATCTTAATTAATTAAGAAATATAACTATTATAATTAGTGTAGCAGCTGACACCTATTTTCAATATGGATTAATCTACCATTTATTTCTTTAGTTCAATTTTATAAAAATGTCAAAATAGTGAAAATGTTCACGAGACTTATCAAAGTGCAAGGTTATATCTTTAGATGTTTTGTTTTAGCCTATGTACTGTATGTCTTAATGCTCTTACAGTATATGTGACGGTGTGACTTCCATGAAACTAATATTTGATATCTTCCCAACAGACGAGCTGACAGGAAACCTAACACTCTAACAACCACAACATTGCAAAGGCGAGTAAAGGTAAATTAAAAACAATTCACAATTTTTTTATTTCTTCTTCCTTGCAGTGAGGTGAAGCTGACCTTGCACTTGGTGCCAGTAAGGATATTCCTTACGCAGGCTGAATGTTTCTCCTTCCTTACTGACACAGAAGCCCTTGATTTGCAATGCTTCACTAATTGTCATTTCCCTGGCTCCGTAGGGAAATTTTACCTCCAGCACAGCGGAAGACCCTACCAGACCATCTGGAGATGCCCCCAACAATCCTGATAGGGAGAGCCACAAATCTGACTCATGGACCTGCATCTGAGTTGCAGTGGTGAATGCCCTGACGCCCTCACATTCATTCATAGTCCCCCACTGTACAGACAAAACACCATCAAGGGCCTGTTGTTGCCCTAGCACCCTGGCAATAAAGGAAGCAGTCACACGCTTTGACCTCAGGACAGCTCCAAAGTTGCTGGCAGTCAACCTTCCTTTCCTGAACAAATGCCAGTTTGGGTTGGTTCGCTGACCAGTGGTAGCCACCTGAATTGCCCTCTGTTGCTCTTCAGACAATGCCATGCTTGCCACAATTGCCTCAGGTCCCTGATGCCCAACATATTTGATAATTTCAGGAACAGTAAGTGTTTCCAAGCTGTAGTGTTCATCTTCTGGCTCGGGGGAGAGAAGCCAAGAAATTCCTGAGAACCTGCCCCCGAGTCTGTCCCTCAGCCAGTCATCTTCTGAGGTGGGCTCTCTTGTCAGCGGGTTAAATTAGTTATTGGTTTCAACAGTCACATTAAAACAGTTACTAAATCAGCTTACTATCACCTAAAGAACATATCTAGGATTAAAAGACTAATGTCACAGCAGGATTTGGAAAAACGTGTCCATGCTTGTATCTTCAGTAGACTGGACTACTGCAATGGTGTCTTCACAGGTCTCACTAAAAAATCTATTCGAAAGCTGCAGCTGATTCAGAACACCGCTGCTCGAGTCCTTACCAACACTAAGAAAGTGGATCACATCACTCCAGTACTGAAGTCTTTACACTAGCTTCCTGTGTATCAAAGAATAGATTTCAAAATACTGCTGCTGTTTATAAAGCACTGAATGGTTTAGGACCAAAATGCATTTCTGACCTCCTGCTAAATGATAAACCATCCAGATCTCTCAGGTCTTCAGGGACTGGTCAGCTTTCTGTCCCCAGAGTCAGAACTAAACGTGGTAAAGCAGTGTACAGTTATTATGCTCCAAATATCTGGAACAAACTCCCAGAAACCTGCAGGTCCGCTGCAACTCTTACTACTTTTAAATCCAGGCTGAAGACTTTTCTTTTTGTCGCTGCTTTTAATTGAACTATTCATATCTTAGACTGCACTGTAGCTTTTATCCATGTATTTTTTCTTTTAATGTTTATTTTATTGGCTTTTCTTTTTAATGACTGATTTTAAATGCCATTTTCTGAATGTCTTTCATTTTTTGTAAAGCACTTTGAATTGCCTTGTGTTGAAAAGTGCTATATAAATAAACTTGCCTTGCCTTGCCTAATAAAGATTTCATGTGACACATACAATTGATTTGTTGACGGGAATTAATGTGAATAAATTAACTCTAGGTTAACGGTACTCTTGCTATCACTACTCACCGACACTATAAACCTTGTCCCTCATGCTAGCCCTGAAAACACCTGTAAGCACACCTTCATCTAGGCTGCACTGTAACGTGTCCTGACTTGTAGTGGTTCTCTCCTCTATCTACACTCTTCTTGTCATCTTTGTAAAACGATATCAGACTGGTAATTGACACAGCCATGACTTCTAGTTAAATTCAGTGTGGCTAAAATGAAAAGCTTTGTTAAATTATGCAAGCACGCGAAGTCAAATTCAGCTTTATTGTAAAAAATTCTACATGTGTTATACATCCAGAAATATCGAAATATCGTTTCCCACAATGTGACATGTATACATAAAACAAAAAGGGCCTAGATAACCGGGGTATACAGTTTAAAATGTTAATATATTTAAAGTGTTCAAAGTCAGTTGAAACGATCTTAAGTTGGCGTGACGTTGAAGTCGTGCGACCCTGCTGCTGTACTGGCTTGTAGTTCGTTTATAGCATAACGTTAGCATTTAGCTTTTGGTGACTAGATTTATGATTCAAAAATTATAAAAGTAGGGTTGACATGAAACTAATATTTTATATCTTCCCAACAGACGAGCTGACAGGAAACCTAACACTCTAACAACCACAACATTGCAAAGGCGAGTAAATGTAAATTAAAAACAATTCACAATTTTTTTATTTCTTCTTCCTTGCAGTGAGGTGAAGCTGACCTTGCACTTGGTGCCAGTAAGGATGTTCCTTACGCAGGCTGAATGTTTCTCCTTCCTTACTGACACAGAAGCCCTTGATTTGCAATGCTTCACTAATTGTCATTTCCCTGAATCCGTAGGGACACTTTACCTTCAGCACAGCGGAAGACCCTACCAGACCATTTGGAGATGCCCCCAACAATCCTGATAGGGAGAGCCACAAATCTGACTCATGGACCTGCATCTGGGTTGCAGTGGTGAATGCCCTGACGCCCTCACATTCATTCATAGTCCCCCACTGTACAGACAAAACACCATCAAGGGCCTGTTGTTGCCTTAGCATCCTGGCAATAAAGGAAGCAGTCACACACTTTGAACTCAGGACAGCTCCAAAGTTGCTGACAGTCAACCTTCCTTTCCTGAACAAATGCCAGTTTGGGTTGGTTCGCTGACCAGTGGTAGCCACCTGAATTGCCCTCTGTTGCTCTTCAGACAATGCCATGCTTGCCACAATTGCCTCAGGTCCCTGATGCCTGAAGTATTATTTGAATTATTTGAAGGATTAAAGTAACGTGTTATGGCAGGAAAGTTCAATCTGGTATATTCATTTTAATGTCACCTTATATAGAATGTGTGTTAAACTTGTGATTTCTGCATTGAGTGACTTCTGCCTAGCAGATGCCAAGAAGAGGCCCCTCGGGTCTCTCTGTTAATTATCAATAGTCCTTGCAATTAACAGGGGAATTCCCAGATACATTTTCAGATAATGCAGTTAAAGTCCTGTTAATTAGTGATTCATGTCCAGCATGCATTAGTTAAGAAACGATAAGGGTGTGTGTTTTGTTTGATTTCTTTGTTTTGTTCTTTCATGTGTGGGTACTGAATTGCTACAACATTTGTGCAGTGGTTAGATAAAACATGTTTTATTACTCTGTATGAACAGAGAGCAGTTCTGCATTCCAGTAGATTGGAAGAGCTGGGGGAGGAGACATTCTTCTTAAAAGATCTCCAGCATGTCAAATGTTAGGGAAGTCTAAATGATAAATATATGTGTGTGTTTAATTACTTTGTATCAAGAATAGCAGTAATGTTTTCCTTGGTATTGTGGATATTAAGGTAACTCACATGTGATATTTGTATAATCCAACTATATCTTAAAAGATGCCAAGAATAGGTGAAACGAAAGGTGCTTTAACAACTGAGGGGGGAAGATGGCCACAGAGACAAGGAGCCATAAAGGGGAATATGTGTGTGTGCTGGCTGCAAGATGTGAAATAAGATAAGGAAACTTGTTATTTA
This sequence comes from Notothenia rossii, assembly GCF_949606895.1. Taxonomy (NCBI): domain Eukaryota; kingdom Metazoa; phylum Chordata; class Actinopteri; order Perciformes; family Nototheniidae; genus Notothenia; species Notothenia rossii. The sequence goes on from NC_136907.1 coordinate 38,801,267, forward strand.
GAGCAGGTTCTTTCCAGACACCAAAAGGTATCTGGTTTTCGTCAAACTGAAAGAGACTTTTTGTTTCCAGGTTTCTTCTGTTGCGTCGCGCTGAGTACGGGTACGACAAGCCATGTGTTGGTCTCTCCCAATGAGATGACCTCTGGGGGAAGCATCCACACACCTCCTCCTGTGTTTTTAGTATGAAAACCTGTGTTTTCTCTAAGTTCGCTCTCTTTTTCCTCCTGTTGCTGAAATGGTAAGTCCTTTTCCGGCTGGATGAACCAGAGCCGGAGCATTCTGCATTCTGAAGCTGCTGTTGCAGAGTGCTTCGTGATTAGTTGATTGGGTGATGTATTGTATGTTTCTACCATTAAAGCAGATTATTGTTTAACCCTTATCCTGGTGCTTTGACTTTTCCTTCTTTTAAAAAAAACTCATAGAGGAACGCGCGAAGCAGAGATTCTGCCTCAACAAATGGTGACCCCGACGTGATGACGTCATGAGGTGGCGACGTGCCGACGTGGTGACGTCATGAGTAGGGTTTTTTAGAGGAAAATCAGCAGCCAGCGGACGAATGGTCCGGAGAAGAGGCCTAGAATAATCTCTGACAACTAAAACGAGGATCCTACAATTGAAAGGTGAGCAGACGAGCCTGTTTCTATCGAAGGTCTGTAATTGGCTAAACTAAATTTTAGAGTTGTCAGAGACATATTCCGGTGTCATAGTTGTTGCGGTGGAATATACAATACATATTTTAGATAGGTAGGAAAGTTATATAAAATAAAAGTGAATCAATGAGGTGTGGTGTGTAAGAAGACGGTGAAAGGCCCCATACTTTTTTCAAAAGTAGACGGCTAAGACTCGTTGGAGGATGTTCAGTGGCTGTTTTCAAACGCCATCCGGAACAAATCAGAATAACAATTCTTAGGTTCATAGGAATCAAAGTTGAGTTATATTTAAAAATCCAAGAGGAGAAAACGCAAACTTTGAAAAGCCATTTGAAACTAACGGATCTCGCTATCTCTTGTTCTGTTGGGTTTTAACTCCCATTCTGTTGAAAGAAATATCGCATCTTAAAAGCTGCACAGACAGTGAGGAGGATATATTTATGTACCAGGTGAATAAATAGAATATATTATTGAACATGAAACAGCTTTCGTCAGATGAATAGATACGAAGTCATAATGAAGGGAGAATTTGAACGAGAGGAGCGTGAGTTAAGAGCTTAGGAGAACAGTGGGTTCAAGCAGAAAAATTGAATAAAATGATAGCAGAAGTGTTAATTGTTGAAAGAAGCCCCCCTTCTCCTAAAAAGGCTGAGAGCTGCAGCGGGGGAGAGAGGGGGGTTGTCAGTATTTGTCTGTGAGAGTCCCCCCCCCCCTTTTTCCTCTCGAGAGCAGCAGCAGCCCGGAGCGTGTCTGCTTGCTTTTTTCTCTAATGCCTGAAGTTGGAAGGAAATACATTGAAAATTAACAGATCAAGGTGTGATTTGAAGTGGTAGATATATTAAAATAAATAAGAAACAATGATTTGCTGCTATTTAAACATAGTCTTTGAGAACTGATTGATACCGTTGCATTGCATTGTGAATTTCATGGTATTTGTCTTAACTATAATGTACCCACATGCATGTGGTTTCTTTGTCCCAGTTCATTTTAAAGTCAGCCGCCTCATGGCTAAATCTATTTGACCCCATGAGGTCAAGAGTCATTCTGTTAGACCACCATCTTCCATCCATCCATCGTCTCCCGCTTATCCGTGGTCGGGTCGCGGAGGTAGCAGTTCCAGCAGAGAGCCCCAAACTTTCTTTTCCCTGGCCACATCAACCAGCTCTGACTGGGGGATCCCAAGGCGCTCCCAGGCCAGCGAAGAGATATAATCCCTCCATCTGGTTCTAGGTCTACCCCTTGGTCTCTTCCCAGCTGGACGTGCCTGGAACACCTCCCTAGGGAGGCGCCCAGGTGGCATCCTAACTAGGTGCCCGAACCACCTCAACTGGCTCCTTTCGACGCGAAGGAGGAGCGGTTCAACTCCGAGTCCCTCCCGGATGACCGAACTTCTCACCTTATCCCTAAGGGAGACACCAGCCACCCTGCGGAGAAAACCCATCTCGGCCGCTTGTACCCACGATCTCGTTCTTTCGGTCATGACCCATCCTTCATGACCATAGGTGAGGGTAGGAACGAAAATGGCGCGGTAGACAGAGAGCTTTGCCTTCTGGCTCAGCTCCCTTTTCGTCACAACGGTGCGGTAAAGCGACTGCAGTACCGCTCCCGCTGCTCCGATTCTCCGACCCATCTCACGCTCCATTGTTCCCTCACTTGAGAACAAGACCCCGAGATACTTGAACTCCTTCACTTGGGGTAAGGACTCATTCCCTACTTGGAGTGGACAGTCCATCGGTTTCCTGCTGAGAACCATGGCCTCAGATTTGGAGGTGCTGATCCTCATCCCAGCCGCTTCACACTCGGTTGCGAACCGATCCAGTGAGTGCTGAAGGTCGCAGACCGATGAAGCCATCAGAACCACATCATCTGCAAAAAGCAGTGGTGCAATCCTTAGTCCACCGAACTGCAGACCCCCTCCCCCAAGACTACGCCTCGAAATCCGATCAATGTATATTACAAACAGGATTGGTGACAAAGCGCAGCCCTGGCGGAGGCCAACCCTCACCTGAAATGGGTCCGACTTACTGCCGAGGACCCGGACACAGCTCTCGCTTTGGGAGTACAGAGATTGGATGGCCCTCAGTAGAGACCCCCTCACCCCATACTCCTGCAGCACCTCCCACAGTGACTCCCTGGGAACCCGGTCATACGCCTTCTCCAAGTCTACAAAACACATGTAGACTGGATAAGCGTACTCCCAGGCCCCCTCCAGGATCCTTGCGAGAGTAAAAAGCTGATCCGTCGTTCCACGACCAGGACGGAATCCGCATTGTTCCTCCTCAATCTGAGGTTCGACAATCGGCCCTTTCCCTCCTTTCGACCACCATCTTGTGAAAGACAAATCATTGTTCTTTTGTCACATTTTGAATTAGAAAAGAGTTCATTTTGCAAGATCAATTTATCTATAAATGTTGGAGTGGGAGTTTTGTGTTTGCTAACATTTTTAGGAACGACAACAACAGGAGATGAGTAAACTCAAGAATCCGTGGAGTGTAAATACATTGAGAAAAACACATTTTTATACCCTAACTGTTTGCACATCATAGACAAGGAATTTAGACAATATAAATAAATATTCACCAAAAGTAATAAGTATAATGGAAAGTAGACATAGGCCTACACTTGAGTCAAATTATATTACTGTGATCTGATCAGTGTGCTCTGCAGGTTTACTATTGTTCTAAGTAACAGTGGGATTTAAAATATTGGAGAAAGTATGGAGATGTTCTTTCATAGTGTGTGAAATATGTGATGCTTGAAACAGGTATTTCAATTTATAGAAGAAAATGGTTTCCTGAAAGAGTCAGGTTGGGTAGATATGTAACAATGGATGAAACAATTTTTAGAGGGAGTTTTTGTAATATCATTAGTAGACATTAATGGTGTTGTTTAGATGGCATTTAACAACTAAGACGGGGAATATGATTAGAAAATAATTTATTTAACCTCAGTGTGCTAGATTTCTTATAGATAATGCGTCCCGAGACCTGGACTCCCCCTCTGAGTTAGAAAGGCTACGACCCCGACCCTCCAAGCAGACAAAAGACCTAACCCAACAGGAGACTCCTCCTTCTTCATCAAACAGACAGAGAACCAGAGCTGAACTGTCTCTATCTGAGGCATCCAGAGCCAAACCGCTTGCTGACATACAGAAATACTCTCATCAGTCCCTCAGACAGGGCATGAAGCTGAGCCACGAGATTTGGCACAAGAGCAGAGTGGGGGACATGAGAGCAGAATCCGCCCTCCATAAAGCAGCAGAGAGACTGTAAAGGAGGAGATGAAATGCAAAGCAGTGCAAAGAACAGTGGCATGATGTGGGCTCGGATGTGACTGGGCCAAAGGCTGCCTAAAAGAGTTACAGCGGATGGATTCAAGAGCTGATGGACTGAAGAGAAGACAGAATCAGAGGAGTTGGCATGGTCGATTTGAAGTGAGGAGGCCGGGGTCACGGCTTGAGACAACCAGGGGAGGAGAAAAGGAGAACGGGAATGAGTGAGTTTACACATAAACACACTTATTCACAAACGCACATAAAAGAGACCACATTTAAATAACTTGAATTGACTTGATAAATAAGTAATGAGAAACAAGTTATATATCCCACAAATTAGTCAATTGGTAAATTCAAAATAGCAGTAAAGGAAACTGTTAAAGTACAATGGGAAAATCATCCTAAAACACACTGAGGCAGAAAGGGGGAGACATGACAGAGTAGAACCATGTTCTTCAATCTTTCCATCATATTAACAAATCATTCTTCAAGTGATTTTTATTCATGTGTGAATAAAGTAGTGATCTCATTTGTTACAATATTGATCACCATTAAAAGGATAGTTTTAGGAACAACTCTATAAGACAAATATTTATTTGTATGGATAATGTTGAAGGGAGAGCTAGTGGGAAGCCAAATATAATTCCAATCTATAGAGTATTGATTTCACCATTGTAACATATATTACTATACGAGAACTTTTTAGGGGGAAGTAACTGTTGTTTGTAGTCCAGAATGTAGTGTTTACAATTCCTAAAAGTTAAATTACAAACCAGATGAAATTCCTTCTGTTTTTGAATCCCTGATGAAGTAAGGAGTAATTGTTGCGTGTTCGGACAACCAGGGTTCCACACACTGCTAAAGAGTATTACATTGTTTTTTAAGTGGACCAGAATTGAAGATAAATGAGTATAATGAGCTATGAAGTGCAGAGCTACACAGATCCTAGTAATGGTTTTCTCAAGATAATAGTTATGCACACAAGTTTCTGAAATAGATCTAATAGACATTTTAATACTAATTAGGTGTAAATAACTTGCAGTAGTAGTAGTACTATAAGGAAGTGAGTTTTGTACCAAGTTGCAGGAAATGTGGGAAGCAGCCGTCCCGATGACAAGTTAAAGATATCTGACAATTAAAGTTGTAATCACAAAGTAATAAATGATGGCGCTCCATATATGACTGATTTTTGTAGACAGAGGATACTGGCCTATGCTGAAATATCAAAGTCTCTGCAGAGCACGACACATAGCCAATGAAACTGAGACCAAATTACCTTTTTAGATTAACACATTATTTTGGAGCTCCATGGGAAACACAGGTTTCCTACAATTCCACACATTTGGAGAAACGCACATGTGACCCGTTTCTAATTCCCACAGGAGTTGGCGGTTTGCGAATGTAAAACTCAAATTAAATCTGAAGATTCTGTTTCTTTTAGGACTGAAGGACGGAGAGAAACACTCATTTTCACTGGAGTGTTTACTGTGAAAAATAATGGATGTACTTTTGTGTATTTTCTTATAACCACTGGTTACCTGAAGGTTTTCTTCCCATACAGCAGTTTGTTACACATGCGTACATGTGTAAAAAGGGGGAGTGTGGGATTTTTTCACTTAGGGACTGAAAGAAACCTGCTGCCCCAACTCGGAAGTTCAATCTGACCATTGATTGACAGTTTTAGATTTGACCTGCTCCATATCTGGGGATAAGATACTGTTTGATGAATGTTGACATGTTTCTAATATTGATTGAGTTATAACAGGTAACAGAGATGCAGAATCAGTGGCCAAGGGGCTACTGTGAGAGGTAATTCCAGAATGAGAATACCAGAGAAGGTGAACTGTGATAATGAAACAATTTTGTAATATTTCAACAGGTATTAAAGTAACTGAGGTTTGAAATGTAGAAAGAACATATTACAGTTCAGCTAAAACATAGTAATGTATTGAGATAGAATTTAATTTAGACAACATCTTGTAACTAGCCTGGTAAAGAAGTAAAAGCCATAGACTGTTTAGATCATTATGGGGATGTACATTTAATTTAAATTCATAATAGAAAGACATTTGATGGCAGTATGTTGAATTTCTGTATTCATTTTTCAGCTTGATAATATCTAAGCAGTGACAGGTAGACGCAGTATCACCAGGAAATGATTCACTTTGTCAGTATCATGAAATTAGTTGTTTTTGAATACATAATATGAGTGTGTTTCTTTATCAGAGACATTAGCAGTTAATATTATATTTAGATTTGAATTAGGATCTCAAGGATTTAATTTAAAATAACACAGATGCTTGTCAGAAATTCAGAGCTATTGAAATATTTTATTTAGTTCACCTGAAGATGTTGGAGTTTATTTTGTTGACACAGGCCAAGTATTAAGATTCTGAAGCTGCACTGGCAGATAGGAGCTCTGCAACTAATTTAGAAAACCTGTTCACAGACAGCTGTTGTTTTAAGACACCCCACCAACAGGCTCCAAGCAGCCTACCAGTGGTGGGTCAAACACCTGAGGGCCCAGGAGCCCTGAGCGTAGACTTGAGGGGTGGGTATCAGATTTCTCCACACAGGTTCCTGACGCCAAAAGGGGGACCCGAGGAGCAGGAGGCCGACACAGCGGAGTTCGTCTGGCTGAAGGTCATCAGGTCTAGGTGGCTCAACCCCAGGTTCTCCGGGCTCTAGAGTGACCCAGAGGACATCTCATGCCGTCCGTCGAGGAGAAAAGGGGGACATCTGGTACTACTGGAGCCAGTGTGCAACGAGGAAATCACCTGGAAGGACCCAGACACATCAGGACGGACCTGGCTATCGTCAACGAGGACATCCCTACAGCAGACGACTCAGAAGCTGTCATCAGCGGACTGGAGGAGAAGGACCTCGCGGACATCCCTACAGCAGACGGCCCAGAAGTCGCCGTCAGCAGTCTGGGGGACATCACGAGAAAGCAGAGGAGTCTACTTCTCTCTGATCAGATTAATCAGTTCCACCTTTGAAGGAAAGGCCGCATCTCCCCCTCCCTATCAGCTGCCCTTGTTGGCATATTCCTTTGAGGGGGAGGGGGGCCCTGAGGATTCAACAACACACAAGGATGCTGCTTTCTGGCACTCAGGCTCTCACTCTAATAGTTCCTTCACTGATATGAAAAGTTGTGTTCTGTTCCCAAAGGTTTAATGAAGGGGGACAGACACAGTGGCCAGGAATGACAGTAGTTATTGTTTCAAATGTCTTATGTGAGTTGGTCTCGTGGGGCGAGACCAAAAGGGGGAATTGAAGTATTATTTGAATTATTTGAAGTAATAAAGTAACGTGTTATGGCAGGAAAGTTCAATCTGGTATATTCATTTTAATGTCACCTTATATAGAATGTGTGTTAAACTTGTGATTTCTGCATTGAGTGACTTCTGCCTAGCAGATGCCAAGAAGAGGCCCCTCGGGTCTCTCTGTTAATTATCAATAGTCCTTGCAATTAACAGGGGAATTCCCAGATACATTTTCAGATAATGCAGTTAAAGTCCTTTTAATTAGTGATTCATGTCCAGCATGCATTAGTTAAGAAACGATAAGGGTGTGTGTTTTGTTTGATTTCTTTGTTTTGTTCTTTCATGTGTGGGTACTGAATTGCTACAACATTTGTGCAGTGCTTAGCTAAAACATGTTTTATTACTCTGTATGAACAGAGAGCAGTTCTGCATTCCAGTATATTGGAAGAGCTGGGGGAGGAGACATTCTTCTTAAAAGATCTCCAGCATGTCAAATATTAGGGAAGTCTAAATAATAAATATATGTGTGTGTTTAATTACTTTGTATCAAGAATAGCAGTAATGTTTTCCTCGGTATTGTGGATATTAAGGTAACTCACATGTGATATTTGTAAAATCCAACTATATCTTAAAAGATGCCAAGAGTAGGTGAAACGAAAGGTGCTTTAACAACTGAGGGGGGGGAGATGGCCACAGAGACAAAGAGCCATAAAGGGGAATATGTGTGTGTGCTGGCTGCAAGATGTGAAATAAGATAAGGAAACTTGTTATTTAGAGCAGGTTCGTTCCAGGCACCAAAAGGTATCTGGTTTTCGTCAAACTGAAAGAGACTTTTTGTTTCCGGGTTTCATCTGTTGCGTCGCGCTGATTGGGTACGACAGGCCATGTGTTGGTCTCTCCCAATGAGATGACCTCTGGGGGAAGTATCCACACACCTCCTCCTGTGTTTTTAGTATGAAAGCCTGTGTTTTCTCTAAGTTCGCTCTCTTTTTCCCCCTGTTGCTGAAATGGTAAGTCCTTTTCCGGCTGGATGAACCAGAGCCGGAGAATTCTGCATTCTGAAGCTGCTACCTCCTGCTAAATTATGAACCATCCAGATCTCTCAGGTCTTCAGGGACTGGTCAGCTTTCTGTCCCCAGAGTCAGAACTAAACATGGTAAAGCAGCGTTCAGTTATTATGCTCCAAATATCTGGAACAAACTCCCAGAAACCTGCAGGTCCGCTGCAACTCTTACTACTTTTAAATCCAGGCTGAAGACTTTTCTTTTTGTCGCTGCTTTTAATTGAACTATTCATATCTTAGACTGCACTGTAACTTTTATCCATGTATTTTTTCTTTTAATGTTTATTTTATTAGCTTTTCTTTTTAATGACTGATTTTAAATGCCATTTTCTTAATTTCTTTCACTTTTTGTAAAGCACTTTGAATTGCCTTGTGTTGAAAAGTGCTATATAAATAAACTTGCCTTGCCTTGCCTAATAAAGATTTCATGTGACACATACAATTGATTTGTTGATGGGAATTAATGTGAATAAATTAACTCTAGGTTAACGGTACTCTTGCTATCACTACTCACCGACACTATAAACCTTGTCCCTCATGCTAGCCCTGACAACACCTGTAAGCACACCTTCATCTAGGCTGCACTGTAACGTGTCCTGACTTGTAGTGGTTCTCTCCTCTATCTACACTCTTCTTGTCATCTTTGTAAAACGATATCAGACTGGTTATTGACACAGCCATGACTTCTAGTTAAATTCAGTGTGGCTAAAATGAAAAGCTTTGTTAAAATATGCAAGCACGCGAAAGTCAAATTCAGCTTTATGGTCAAAGATTCTACATGTGTTATACATCTAGAAATATCGTTTCCCACAGTGTGACATGTATACATAAAACAAAACAAAAAGTGCCTAGATAAACGTGGTATACATTAAACAAAACAAAAAGGGCCTAGATAACCGGGGTATACAGTTTAAAATGTTAATATATTTAAAGTGTTGAAAGTGCAGTTTCAGTGCAAGTCAGTTGAAACGATCTTAAGTTGGCGTGACGTTGAAGTCGTGCGACCCTGCTGCTGTACTGGCTTATAGTTCGTTTATAGCATAACGTTAGCATTTAGCTTTTGGCGACTAGATTTATGATTCAAAAATTATAAAAGTAGGGTTGACATTTGGAGATTATCCGGCTGAACAAAACGTGATCCCTCTCTTAAATGTGTGTCAACCACAGACCTTATTTCGAGCTATTTTCCAAAATCCTATGGAGAATTTGCATTGGTGTTTCAAGAAGGGACCGGAAGAAGTTTACTTCCGGGTTTTACGACGCGTCACTGCGGTTCTCTATTGTGTAATTGTCTCTCCGGTTTTCTCGTCGTCCTCTTGACCTCATGCGTGTTTTGGTAGACTGGCCCGATGATGCGTTCATTGTCAATGCGAGAGAACAAAACTGAGCGATGCCACACAAGGAGGAAGTCGCTCTTAAAGTCCATGAAATGTCCAAAATAAACGTTATTCTGTGTTAATAAATCGCTTCATCACTTTCTACTGTTTCATTTGACATATCAACATCAATGATTCTTTCCTTAAATACCCCCCAAATAACATGAAATGCGTGCCACTTTCCCGTGTTATTCCGCTCCGGTAGCAAAAAGCTTGCCAGCCATTAACCCAGCTGTGTGACGTCACACGTGGCAAACACCAGCTTCGTCTGGATTGTTTGTTTTGTATCCTTCCGCTATTTTCGCTCAACATATGTGTAACCGGACCTCGCTAAACTTTTTTTATCTAACAATTCATGATGGTGAAGCGATGTGTAGTTCAGTTTTGTGGTAATTCAAGCCTGTCAGGTCACAGTGTACACGAATTTCCGAAAAATAATATTGTAAATGACGTACTTTGTAAATTATTTACATCATGTGAAACCATTTTAACCAGTTCAGCTGCACGATTTATGTCAAATTACAGATTTGGCCATTGAAATCCCTGATAGCGGCCTCCCGGTTCAGGGTAAGTCTTCCGTATCTCGGTTACAGCACATGCAGGCAGCGGGACTCTGATTTTTGGGCTGAGTACACCCCAGCACCAACGTACAAACTGTCGATAAGCTGTATATCGATACTTCCTAATGAAAAAAGAGTATACAGATTATAAATATATTTGGAGAAAAATAAAATGTTATGTAGTACTATTATGTAGTGTTATAAATTTATGTTTTGATGGTATAATGTAGTTTAAATATACTGTCAAGTTAAATGCCCTTTTATACTGAAAAACCAGAAATTCTTGTGCACAAGCAGTTAAGCTTTTATTCTGAAAATCCTTCATCTACGGTTAGCATTTAGCATGTGGCTAATATACGATTTCCTAAAGAGGTGAATTGAGTAGCGAAATGACGTGGTGTGGTGAAAACCGAAACCTACTAATTTAACACTACAACTATAGATGTCGAGATACTACCATGCTGAATATTAAATGAAAGTACAGTTTATTTGAATACACTATTGTTTAGAGACGAGAGTAGCATGTGACAACATCCGGAATGACCGGAAACCAAACCAGCCGTGAAGCATTTTCTGTATGTTTTAGATTATTTATTACAGCGTTTAGAATGTGTTACATGAAAAGTGATGAAAGAGAATATGAGGAGAAAAGGCGTGTTAAGCATATGTTGAAGGTGAAAAGTACCAATCCTCTGTTTAAATGCAACAACGGACATTAGAGGCGAGGCGAGGCGAGCCGGCTGGCGGGGAGGAGCCAGCAGAGGATATATAACGGCACCGAACGGATTCGCGCTTCTCTTCTTGCTCAGGAGAGCCAGATCACAGCTGTTTTCTGCCGGAACAATATTCTGTCTGTAACACTACCGCGCCTTTTTTAATTAAAGTATCCCATTTGAATCTTTTCAGAGACTCCATTTAGTCTCATTTTAAAGCTTCTCTCCTTGACGCGAGAATAAAGAACATATTTAACAATTGGGGACCCGGACGTGATCTCGTTTCACCGGGAGAGCAGTTGCAGTTTTCAAAGGAGCTTGAACAATGCTGGCAGACATACACTTGGGCCCATACAGAAAGGCAAATAAGTACCTGTTTATTCAAAATCTTCAATAGATTACATAGTGAACAATAGGAGTGTGTGTCTGTCTGGTAAGTTGGACTCCTGAGAAAGACTGCCTAAATTTAAGTTAAAACAAGCCTAAATTGATAAACATTGGTATCATACCACACGTGGTGTTGCTTTGTCACAGGCAGGGTGAGTTCAATTTCTTTTGTTCTATTTAACCCTGCATGCTATTCGTTTGTCTGTTATTACATGTCGGCTAGAGGCCAATCACTTCTATAGGTGTCTTTTGTTGCGTTTTAAGTTAACGTGAATGGTTTTAGGCCATTAAGCAGTCGGGACTGCTTGAGGCAAAGACACAGCCAAAGTTTGAAGCTAAGGTTATTGGAGTGAGTGTTTTGTGTTAACAACAGTGTGAGGCTGTTTTAAAAAAGTCATTTTTCAAGGAAAAGGCCTGAGGAGTTTGAAGCTTTCAGTGGTTACTTTATTTCTGTTTTCAAAAAGACATTGCGTTGTGGATTACGGTAGGAAGTGCGACATTCGTGCGTTAGATAGACGATATTCTTCTGATTGTGTTTGGATAGCGTCCCATTTTGTCCAATAAATAGCGTGTTTAAACAGAAGAGATGACCATACTGGCTCTTACAGTCAAAACATTTACGTACATGGGTAGAGGGCTATGACGTAAGGGTATAAGGCCCATTTATCATTGTAAACTAAATAGAAATGTTATTTTAAACTACAGTGTTGTTTGTTGAATTTACGAGACAAAATATCACCCCACCATTATTTCAATTCAAAACATTACAACTAAGACTCTTGAAGATACAAATGGCTGAGAAAGATACCGAAGCTAATAAAAACAAGAAAGCGGCAAGGCAAATGGCAGCTACATCAGAGAAGGCAGGGCAGATTCCTCCAACAATTCAAGCTCAGGAAGAACCAGAGAATGCAGGGCAGACATCTCAAACAGTTGAATCTCAGATAGTGCCAGAGAATCAGATGGAGAACCAACAACCAGGAGGTTTCCGAGGAGGCAGAGGCAGAGGAAAAGTTATCCGGTTCGAGGGATGCTACATATGCAATCAGCTGGGCCATTGGGCTAGAGATTGTCCACAACAACAAATGAAATACCCACCACATGCACCAAACAACGGCCCACCATGCAGTTTCCATGATGACGACGGAGACAGGGGGTCCCAGAGATGTCAAAGACGTACAGGATTTCCAAACAGGAACCAAATGCCACAGACAGCCTGGTATCAACCACAACAATGAGGAAACTTAGAGGACCAGACCATCAGGTGATGCATCTTCAGCACTAGAGTATTTTGAAATCTAGCTACATAGAGCCACATATGTCACCACAGGAGGGAGAGGTTAAATGTTATTTAAAAGACAGTGAGTAGAATATTGCATTTACACATAGAGCATCCACAGATAAGAAGTAGCAGAGTAGAACATTTAGCAGACCATTTTTGTAATTATGAGAAGGAAAAGACATTACGAGTGATGTTGTTCCCCCACACAGAAAACTATTGTGTCCAACAACTAGTGAGGTCAAGAAGACGGGCTTCCACCCAAAATATGCAAGGGGCGGCGATACACCTGACGTGAAGCTGTCCAGACCTGAAAACAGAAACTCGATTCTGCTGTGGTGAAGTCTGGCTACAAAGGGAGGTGTTCCAATAGGGTCGCTTGTCTCAAACCAGTGAAGAAGTCAACAAGAACCCAGCTGAACTAGAGAGTGACTGTTAGCGGGAGAACTGTGACGGAGCGACAGAGACTGGCCCAACATTTTCCAGCCAGTACATAGATAGACCCCGTCAGAAGACCGGGGCTGTGTTTAAAGGGGAACTTCATTTATTCTTAGCCAGAAGTGCAGTTTTTAATCAAACAATTATGTGATTTATGGAGTCAGATTACATTTTTCTCATAAACACAATTTTATAATCAGTCTGAAGTATCTGTTTTAAGGCGTGAGCTGCAGATTAAATAACATAACACTGATTGAGAGCTTGGATGAAGAAGTTGTAGGGTTTTTACAACAGTTTCAAGAATCAGTCTTTGTTTATTTATTCTTGAGTAACTTTACTGATTTATAGTGTAGTGCGTAAGGCAATATCTCATTTGAGTGAGGGGCACCAGCCCTTCATGCAGGTCACTCTCTGTGAGAATAGTTCATATTTTCCCTCCAGTTTGGAGAAAGATTATTTTATCATATGTTAGTTCAGCAGTGTCAACCAATCCTCTAATCCTAGAGTTATTGAGACGCATTAGCGACACCAGGGGTATTGTTTTTCGCAGCAACGATGATGCATAATACCATGACAAAAGCCATTATTGAAACAAGTAAACTATTAGAAGTGCTAATGGAAAATCTTTTGTGAATATGCATTTATGCCATCAGAAAGCCACACATCATATGATATTTTTGTACGCCTTGTGGGTACACGGAGCATTTATATTTATTTAATGTAACGTTATGGGTTTTACATGTCCTGTTCATAATACGGTAATCATTGCAATATTAATTGAACATTTTATGCTCAAAGGAGGGAGTGTCATGATTATACAGATATGTTGATTCGGTGACGTTATAAATAATAAAATGTAGTCAACAATAGGTCTCATAACAACAAGAGGTATGCCGAAGCTTGGGCCTTCTCCAAGGAGGGAGAGGTCCAGTTTTAGATATTAGACGAATAGAAGTGGATGAATATGTCAGAACTCTGAGTAATATTATGCAAGTTTTGTCTACACAGCAGGCTAGGAAAACTACAGAGATACCAGACGAGACACCAGAAGAGACTCCTGTTCGGCCAGGTGATTGGGTGAGGGTGAAAGTTCACAAAAGACAGTGCTCATCCCCGGTGGACGGAAGCGTGAAAAGTTGTAACAAACTTCACACACGCTCCGGTTTAAAGGTAAAGAAAAAGGAGCAAATTGACACCACCTCACACATTGTCACCCTTCACTGGCAACTTCCAGAACATTATTGGGAGTTAGGACTGATTTGGCAGAGCTGGAACAAAACAATAAATATAAATAAGATAAAGATAGAAACAGCTCAAAAGACAAATTGTCTATAGATTTTTATAGATTGTACATTAATGTGAACACCTATTTTTTGTTTTACATCTGAAAAAGAGTCCAATTTTATGTATATGTTATTTTTGTACTCATTATTTAAATTCTGTAACGGACACAACCAGGGATAAAATAGAGATGATGACAAGAACAAAGCCAAACCAATTGTGGGGTCCCCTAGGGATAAGAGGCAGAATAGCATTGTTGATTGTGCTCATTACACTTGGCACCTTGTTGGTTGGATGGGGAGTACAATAACAAGTAAAACATGGAACCATTAGTTCACTCGTAGAGAATGCCCACATCACTAACAAGACTCCAGCTGTGTTTCAGAGACTTTCACTTATCCCCAGAGCCAAAAGATCAGCTGAGCAACAAGAGGAGGAGTTAGAAATACTCGGTCCCAAACAAGAGGCGGTTATAATCAAGATGATTCACCCCCCCTATATGCAGTTCTTGTATCAAATGATGAGACGGGTTTAAGTGATCGGGATATGTAAGTGATGGGGATTTACAGATTAGGGGAATCTCCAAATATACTGGATCCATGTTTTAGTCTGTACCAGAAACACCCCCTGTTAAGCTATGAACAACCGACCGGTGACCTGAGCACAATTATTGAAAATGATTGTTAGACACAGGCTACTAACCCACAAGTACAGCTTTGTACGTACAAACTCTATGAACAAAATTCCCCAGCAGATAGTGGCGACATTGCAGATATGTCCAGTCACAAAAGTTACTACGGTTCTAAATAACAGTGGGATTAAAGTGATGGAGAAAATATGGAGAAGTTCTTTTATAGTGTGTGAAATATGTGGTGCTTGAAACATGTAGGTATTTAAATTTATAGAAGAAAATGGTTTCCTGAAAGAGTTAATTGGAGTAAACATGTTACAGTGGGTGAAAGCAATGTTTAGGGATATGGTAAAATTATTAGTAGACATGAATTGTGTTTAGATGACATTTAACAACTAAGATGGATAGTAAGATTAGGAAAATAGAGTGGAAAAGGTTGGATTTATTTTACCTCAGTGTGTTAGAATTAACTATAGATAATTTGTCCCGAGATCTCTCTCTCTCTCTCTCTCTCCACCTGTCAGAACGCTACGACCCCAACTTCCAAGCAGACAAAAGACCTCACCACGGAAGACTCCTCCTCCTCCATCGAACAGACAGAGAAGCAGAGCTGAACCATCTCCACCTGAGGAATCCAGAACTACAGGTGACATAAAAAGGCACACTCTCATCGGTCCCCCACAGGACATGAAGTTCCAAGCTGAGCCACAAGATTTGGGCACAAGAGCAGAGTGTGGGACATGAGAGCGGAATACGCCCTCCATGCAACCAGTAGAGACTGTAAAGGAGGAGATTAAATGCAAAGCAGATGGGACACTGAAAAGAGTTACAGCGGAAGGATCCAAGAGCAGATGGACTGAGGAAAAGGTGGACTGAGGACAAGAAAGGACGGAGGAGTTGGCATGGTCCGGCAGAACGTGAGGGGGTCGTGGCTTGACAACCAGAGGGGGAGAGAAGGAAAACGGGAGTGAGTGAGTTTACACATAAACACACTTATTCACCAACGAGAAATACGTAAAGAAAAATATTTATTAGCCATGAATTAATCAATTGGTGAATTTATAAAGAGGAAACTATTAAATAACCCTAAAAACACACTGAGGGTAGAACATATTATTCAACCTTTTCATCATATGAACAAATTATTCTTTAAGAGATTTTTATTCATGTGTGAATTCGGGGAAGATTTAATTTGTTACAGTATAGACCTACAGTTTAAAGGGATGGTTTTAGTAACCACTCTATAAAAGCAGACAAATCTTTATTTGTGTGGAAAATGTTACAGGTAGAGCTAGTACCAAGCCAAAGATAGTATTCCAATCTAAAGTATTGATTGTAGCATGGTTATTACCACAGGATAACTGTTAAGGAGGAAATAACATTTGTTTGTCGTCCAAGATGTAGAGTTTTAAAAAGACACTGGGCAAAGAGCGATAGCAAAGTTGAATTTTTTAAAAACTAATGTAGTTGGGAGTAATACATGCAGGGCCACTCATTGTGATGGTGCATATTTGTTACAACAAATATCGTTCAGGGAGAAGGGGTCGCTCAACCCACCCTGCAGATGTTTTAAATCTTACTTGCAGCTTCACAGGGAGCGCACGGCACCAGAGTATGAGTTTTAAAAGACACCATTTAATCAGGGATGACCTGACATTTAGAGATGTTATTTAAAGGAGAAACATATCTGCCATAAGTGTAAATTCCTGAATTAAACTACAAACCATTAATGAAACGACTTCTGTTTTTAAAATCCTTGTTAAAGGAGGAAGTAATTATCACATGCTCGGGCACCCAAGGTTCCACACACTGTAAAAGGGGTTAGCATAGCTATTTAAGCAGACCAGAATTGAAAATAAATTAGTATAATGAGTTATTGATATTCCACGAGTTTTCACACCAATTCAGGGACTTTATCACTGCATTAGAACAGACCACCCAACGTTACTGAGTAGGAACTTTTAAGTGATGAAATTCTACAACTGTTGTAACTGACCAAAATCTTCTCCCAGAAATGACTGTCTAGAATGCCGTACCCCAGAGTAGAACGCACAACGGCCCCTTCTAGAGAACATATTACTTTCATACCTTAAATGGTATGAAAAGAGGGAGGGTACATTTCTCATGAGGAGACAGTTACAAATGCTAGCAGAACAAGACGACCAACCCCCGTATACAGATGTTGATGACAATGATGAGTTAGTTTAAATGATATGGATGTTCGGAGATGAGATTGATCAATGAATGTCCAGCCGATGTGATTCTTTAAATGATATCATGTGAAGAAGTGAGCAAAATTAAAATGCTAAAATGGAGTGAATCCATTTCAATTTACTTCATACTATTCCAAGGTAGTTTATTTTTATTATTCCAATTAATTTTACACTATTCTAAGATAGTCCATTTTATTTGACTTTATCATGTTATACTATTCTAATATGGTAGATTTCATGTTGTATAAATCATTGCTAGTCTAAAATGGTTTGTTTCTTTTCACTTTGTAAAAACAAGTGCCTTAACACTGAGCGTGGTATGAGAACGGTTTCTGTGAAAGGAGGGAGGAAGAAATGTTCTGACACCAAGCCATTGCTGCTATTTTGAAGAATGATATTGAATGCAAACACTAGAAGTTATACACAAGGGAAAACTTTTAGGTTTGAGCACAGGCAAATAATTTATTTTGTATTTCTTTAAAGTTAAGCCTGTTGAACCATTCCATTTAGATTGCATGTTTGTAATATGAGATATGTACTATGCGAAGTTCAGATGAAGAACTCATTGATTTCAGTATTATACACACCTTTTAGGTGTGTAAGGAGGGACTGTTAGAAATGTAAAATCATTGTTTTGATGGTATAATGTAGCTTAAACATACTGTCAAGTTAAATGCTCTTTTATACTGAAAAACCAGAAATTCTTGTGCACAAGCAGTTAAGCTTTTATTCTGAAAATCCTTCATCTACGGTTAGCATTTAGCATGTGGCTAATATACGATTTCCTAAAGAGGTGAATTGAGTAGCGAAATGACGTGGTGTGGTGAAAACCGAAACCTACTGATTTAACACTACAACTATAGATGTCGAGATACTACCATGCTGAATATTAAATGAAAGTACAGTTTATTTGAATACACTATTGTTTACAGACGAGAGTAGCATGTGACAACACCCGGAATGACCGGAAACCAAACCAGCTGTGAAGCATTTTCTGTATGTTTTAGAGCAGCCTTTCCCAAACCCAGGGTCGAAAATGGGTCGCGGACCCCTTTTGATTGGGTCGCCAGTTAAATGCATTGCTCCACACACGCAGCGTCAGAGCTGATGGCTGCGTTGCAAAGATTTTTTTTTTATAATTTTTTTATTTTATTTTTTATTTTGAAAATGAAATTATGCAATATAGCATTGTATATTGAATGATTTAATTTTCTAAATACAAATAAACTAAAAATAAAAGATTGTATTTGTATCAGCTCTGACGCGTCCCCCGCGAAAGTTTTCGCGCTGTCCGTTTATTGTCTGTTGATTAATCCTGATCGTACATGATGGCAAAAAGATGATACAAAGAGGAGTTTTTAAACGTTGGCTTCACAAAAGCTGTTAGAAATGGAGAGGAGCGGCCTCAGTGTGTT
This sequence comes from Notothenia rossii, assembly GCF_949606895.1. Taxonomy (NCBI): domain Eukaryota; kingdom Metazoa; phylum Chordata; class Actinopteri; order Perciformes; family Nototheniidae; genus Notothenia; species Notothenia rossii. The sequence goes on from NC_136907.1 coordinate 38,819,813, forward strand.
TTATGTGGAGAGGTGCTCAGTAACGAAAGCTTGAAAATGAATAAATTGGACCTGCATCTCCAAACAAAACATCCTCTGCAGGGACAAATCGAAGGATTTTTTCATCTGCAAAGAAGAGTCTTTCAAGAAGCAGTGTTTTGACGGCGGAAAAGTAAGTCACTTATTTTAATCATTTGTTTTGTGTTTTTGTGAGTTTGTCAGGGTCTGTTGTGAAATTGTTTCGTTAATGCAAAGTTGGATGAAATGTCGACTGAGCCCCGGAGCGGACCGCCAGCTGCGCGCTCTCGCGCGTCCTCTACTCGCTCCCGCGAGTCCACTACATTCTGCAGCGGCACAGAGCGGTGTTTCAAAAACAATAACCACAGGAAGATTAGAGGGAAAGTGACAGGCAGTATGAGAAGGAAAGCGAGAGAAAATATCAGCCGCACGGACGTGACTGCTGCAGTGTGATGCACATAGGAATACATATGGGGGTTATTCCCTATCTTTATTCGAGAGCGTGGTCTTTAAATTTGAGAGCATACTTTATTGATTTCACGTTCAGAATATGTATTTATTTCCCTCAAACCCTGTCCTCACACTCAAATAGTGCCTGCTTGCGCTTAGATTTGCTCTGCTTCTGCTCAAACTGTACGCTTGCACTCAGATATATTGCTGCGCTTACAGGTTTCCTGTGTTCCAGTTTAAAACCTTCTCCTTGCACTCAGGCTGTTTCTGTGCGCTCGTGAAATGTCTTGTTAAATATTATTATTTGATGACGCCCTTAGTCTGTGTACTACGGTAGCAGTTGCACTGTTATTCTGTTCTTGTATGAAGGTACGTCCTAATGTGACGTCACTACGTTGACTGTTGTCAGTCTGTGAATAAACTTACCGGAGACATGCTGAAGAGAATACCGAGTCTGATTTACTTATTGTTCATACGCGATTCATGTGCACCCAAGCTTAACAGGTTATGGGCCCAGGCAGAGTTGGACACAAACCGACTTGGAGATAAGTGAGTTAGATTATCGGAAGAAGTGTTACGCGACGTATTACGCGTTAGCCAATTAAGCTAACAAGCTAGCTTAGCAAGTGAAGTATATTAGCAAGCTAGTAGCCCTCGCGGTAAAGTTGGCGCGCAAAAATGGCAAGCAGAGCAACAGGTCTCCTGGCACCGCAGCTCTTATTCAAAGGATGTGAAGATAAGTATGACCTTTGGGAAACAAGATTCCTAGGCTGCTTACATACTCTGAGGCTAAAAGAGACTATCTTACATGAGCCCACCGGTGCTGATCAAGAACAGCTAGATGCAGATAGAAGGAAGAATGCTGATTGCTATGCTGAGCTAATAAGGCTGATAGATGATAAGAGCCTGTCGCTAATAAGACATGAGGCCGCAGATGACGGCAGGAAGGCTCTGAAAATACTGAAAGAACATTATTCAGGGAAAAGCAAGCCGAGGATAATAAACTTATACACGTCGTTAACGAGGCTGCACATGGCAGACAACGAGAGTGTTACCGACTACATGATAAGGGCAGAGAACGTGATTACAGCCCTGAGAGATGCAGGCGAGACCATGAGTGATGGACTGACCATAGCCATGATACTAAATGGGTTACCAGACTCCTTCAAGCCATTCGCCGTCCATGTAACACAGAACGAAGATAACGTTACGTTCACAGACTTTAGAAGAAGATTAAGGGTCTATGAAGAGTCGGAGAAAATGAACACAGCAGAATCCACAGATAATGTGATGAAAACATGTGCAAGGCAAGGCCGAGGCACCAAGACGCACGCTAGCAACAGAAGAGATGAAGATGCCAATGTGACGTGCTACAAGTGTGGAATAAAAGGACACATATCAAGAAAATGTTTTCGAAAAGTGTGGTGCGGTTACTGCAAAAGGAATACACACGATGAATCACTCTGTAAGAAAAAGGGGGGAGAAGATGGTGCCAGAAAAGTCGCAGAGGAACAGAATGGCGACCAAGACCATCTCTTCAAGGCCAAGCACACAAAGAGCGGGAAACCACCAGACAACGTGAAGATGAAAGGCATCATGGTGGACGCAGGAGCGACATCCCACATCGTGAACAACATCGGAAAGTTTAAAAGCTTCGACGATTAATTCCAGCCCGAGTCTCATTCAGTGGAGTTAGCTGACGGGACCAAGTGCAATGGAACAGCACAGAGAAGAGGAACGGCGGTGATATGTCTATTAGACGACGCCGGACGACAACACAGAGCACAGCTACGGGATGCACTGTACATGCCCTCATACCCACATGACATCTTTTCGGTGGCAAGAGCAACAAACGGAGGGGCGACAATCACCTTCAAGAAAGGGGACAGTCACATGGTTACCAAAGACGGCAGCAGGTTTGACATCCATGAAAGTGTAAATTTGTATTACTTACCAACTGTTGAGGGGAATGTTGACCAATGTAAAGGGTGTCACGACATGCAAACTTGGCATGACATTTTGGGTCATTGCAATTACGAAGATGTACAAAATTTACAAGGTGTAGTGAAAGGCATGGAGATAAGAGGAAGTGCAGTCAAACCAGCTCAGTTGTGTGAAGTGTGTACACAGGGCAAGTTCACCCAAACGAGAAATAGGGAGCCAGACAAAAAGGCTAAGATGCCCTTAGAACTAGTCCACACAGACTTAGCCGGTCCCATGTCAACATCAAGCATAGAAGGGCACAGATATACACAGTCTTTTACAGACGACTACTCTGGTACTATTTTTGTGTATTTTCTAAGGTCCAAGAGTGATACAGTGCAGGCCACAGAAAGGTTCTTAGCAGACATAGCACCTTACGGAGAAGTTAAGTGTATCCATTCAGATAACGGCACTGAGTTTACAAGCCGAGACTTCCAGGCACTGTTAACCAAAAATAGGATTAGACACGAGACGTCTGCACCCTATTCACCCCACCAAAATGGTACAGCAGAGAGAGGTTGGCGAACTCTCTATGATATGGGCAGATGCTTACTGATAGAAAGCAAGTTACCAAATAAACTATGGAACTACGCCATACAGACAGCAGCTTATGTAAGGAACAGGTGTTACAGTAGGCGCACAAAGAAAACGCCATACGAGCTGTTCACAGGCAAAGAACCAAATATATCCAAACTTCAGAAATTTGGGTCAGTGTGTTTTGCTTACAAACAAGAGAAGGGAAAGCTCGACCCTAGGTGTGAGCAAGGTGTTTTCATAGGCTATGATAAAAATAGCCCAGCTTACCTGGTGTATTATCCAGACACAGAGAGGGTCCAAAAGCACAGATTGGTAAAATTCACAACAAAGGGGGATAAAGAAAAGGAAACACAAACACCAGAGTCATACAATGAATATGGTGATAGTGATGTACATCCCAGGGTCAAGGACAGCGATGAAAATGTTGTTGATGAATGTGATGTGGGAAATGTGCCAGGTCAAGATACTCAAAGTGGTGCTTCTGGGACTTTACCTGAACAGACTGAACGTACACAGCCGGGTAAAGTCACCGAGACTCCAAACAGAAAAAACCCACCCAGAACCAGGAGGAGACCAGCTCACCTACAGGAGTTTGAGACTGACGATACGGAGGACAAACTGCAAACATGCATGGATTTTTGTTACAGAGCAGTATGCGACATTCCTCAAACCTTCCAGGACGCCATAGCCTCACCCAAATCAAGGCAGTGGAAAAATGCCATGAACGAGGAGATGAGATCACTGGAGGAGAACGAGACCTTCAACCTCACCCAATTGCCACCAGGCAAACGGGCAGTGGGGGGTAGATGGGTCTACGCACTCAAGAGTGACATTGATGGGTCAGACAAGTACAAGGCGCGATTTGTAGCTAAAGGCTACAGTCAGAAACCAGGAATCGACTATGATGAGACATTCTCACCCACAGCTGATATGACAAGTGTAAGAGTACTCATGCAAAAGGCAGCACAGGAGAACTTAATCTTACACCAAATGGATGTTAAAACAGCCTATTTACATGCACCCATTGATTGTGAAATATATATGACACAACCAGAAGGTTATGAGAAACAGTCAAAAACAGGTGAAGAGTTAGTATGCAAGTTGCACAAATCTCTCTATGGTTTAAAGCAGTCAGGCAGAAACTGGAATGCTATGTTACATACATGTTTGACTGAAAATGGTTTTGTACAAAACCCCGCTGATCACTGTGTGTATACAAGAGAAAAGCACAGCGAAAAGGTAATCCTAATAATATGGGTTGACGATCTCATTATAGCAGCCAGCAACGAGGGTGTATTGGAAAGTGTAAAGGGGATGCTCACTGAAAGGTTCAAAATGAAAAACCTGGGAAAGTTGAAATATTTCTTAGGTATAGATTTTGAGCAAACAGAAGGTCAAGTCAAAATGTCTCAAAAGAGATATGTGAGCAAAATACTGGAGAGATTTGAAATGCAGGATTGCAAGTCCAGAGACACACCATGTGAGCCAAAACTAGAATACACAGCAGACGCTGAAAACATTAAAGAGCCAAGAAAGTACAGGGAGGCAGTAGGAAGTTTAATCTACTTGTCCACATGCACTCGACCAGATATATGTTTTGTGGTCAGTAAACTATCTCAGCACTTTGCTGAACCAACTGAAGAGCACTGGAACACAGTAAAACATGTGTTCAGATACCTTAAAGGTACAGCAGAACAGGTGTAACTGCCTCTGTGTCAGTCAGCGCAGTATTTCTGAGTTATTTATTTTGGTAGGAACCAAAGTTCTCTAAGGCGGAACCTTTGTTTTTATATCGCCTGTTTCCGTCAGGACATACTTTAGCGTAACACTCATCCGAAAAGTCCGCTGATTTAGTACATGTTTTTCAGTGCTGATGCATCTGCAAAATAGCTCTTAGCATCAAGATAAACAATCGTACAGAGTAATACCAAGCTACACAATTTTCCTCATGCAATGCAGCTACTAAGGTATATTTTGCTGACGTTTTTTGTGTGTGTTTTCTGTTCTTGTTTGTATTAAATTGTTTTTATACAGCTAAGGGCTAACACATGTTGGGCTTAGTTAGATTGGTCTTTGTGTTTTGTTGAATTATATGTAACCAAAGTGTATTGTGTATACAGTAGCCTAATTGAAAGTGACGACATTACCAGGACAATGTTGGGATATTACTGTATGTTTTGTTATTATTTTGACTAGTGATTATTGTATTTGTGTATTATGTTTTTTGATTACAGTTTTCACGGTCTGGATGAACCAAATAAATCCTGCCAGTAAATTAAAAACTCGTTGCTGTCGTCTGTACTGAGGGAATTACAACAGGGGTTATGCTTTAAGAGAAATGACACAGATAGACTAGGTCTGAGAGTGTACAGTGATGCTGACTGGGCATCAGACGTAACAGACAGACGTAGTACATCAGGATATTGTGCCAGTCTCAGTGAAGGAAGCTCCTTGATCTCATGGAAGGCAAGGAAACAACCTACGGTTGCACTATCTACCTGCGAGGCAGAGTACATGGCCTTAGCATCAGCCATACAGGAATACATCTACTTAGAACAATTACTCAGAGGTATAGACAAATACAAATATGCACAAACAAAGGTGTGCGAAGACAACCAAGGTACTATAGCACTAGCCAGAAACCCAGTAAACAGGCAAAGGTGCAAGCACATTGATATTAAGTACCATTTCATAAGGGAGACTGTAAATAGTGGAAAGGTAATTTTGGAATACTGTCCTACTGAGCAAATGATCGCTGATGTGATGACAAAACCAGCCACCAAAATAAAGCTAAAGAGGTTTGCTCAGGATATGTTTGGCACCTAGAAGGGCAAAGAGTTAACATAGTTAAGGTAAAAGAAAAAGAAGCCTTATTTTGTTTTGTTCTCAGGTAACCCAGTAAGCTAAGAGCGAGTGGGGGTGTTAAATATTATTATTTGATGACGCCCTTAGTCTGTGTACTACGGTAGCAGTCGCACTGTTATTCTGTTCTTGTATGAGGGTACGTCCTAATGTGACGTCACTACGTTGACTGTTGTCAGTCTGTGAATAAACTTACCGGAGACATGCTGAAGAGAATACCGAGTCTGATTTACTTATTGTTCATACGCGATTCATGTGCACCCAAGCTTAACAGGTTATGGGCCCAGGCAGAGTTGGACACAAACCGACTTGGAGATAAGTGAGTTAGATTATCGGAAGAAGTGTTACGCGACGTATTACGCGTTAGCCAATTAAGCTAACAAGCTAGCTTAGCAAGTGAAGCAAGTGTTCTTCTGTGCGCGCTTGGGTCTTTTGTGCAACAACACTGTCAAAATCCCTCCGTGGGGATTCCCCACAGTAGCCTATTGAGTATGTAGTAGCTTTGGATAAAAGTGTCTAACAAGTAACATGTAATGTAATGCGCTATAAATGCTGTTGCCAGGTCCACATTGGGTATACAGCTTACGCCGGCTGGTATTAAAAATCACCCAATAACCCAGCAATGTTAATGATAATATCTTCTCTGTTATTTTCAGGCATTCAAAAGGGAACCGAGGGGCACTGAGGGCATCCTATCAAGTCAGCCTCCACAAAAAAAAAAATTAATCAGTTGCCAAGTGTTGGAGTTTATTTGTCTCTGAGTGTTGTAATACAGCTCTGATCATTTAAAAGTGTTTAGAAAAAATGTGTGTACATAGTTTTTGATCTAGTGACAAACTTAATGTTGCACTTCTGATCATTTAAATTTGGTTTCACCTGTGATTAACTGAATACACTTCACTGCACTTCAGTTAGTGTTTTGTCCCTTTCTGTTTACAACATGTTTGTTCTTTGTTCATTTAAAATAGTTTAAAATGGTGTGTACATAGTTTTTGAGCTAGCGACAAACTTAATATTGCACTTTTGATAATTGAAATGTGTAGGCCTACTGTATATACTTGACTGCTCGTCCCATGTTTCGTCTTTCTGCTTTGATCCTTATTTTTTTCTGGGCAAGCTCAAAGGGAAGGTTGTTATGGTGAGAAACCTAATTGCTGCAATGCACTTTTATAATTAAATAAATATTTTCATTTACATTTTAAATTCATGGTGTGTTGCATTCTTTGTTTATAACTGTAGATATTATGGAAAATCATGACATTTTTTTAGCTTGGGTCGCTTAACAACATTTCTGTTTTGGGTCTCATGCTGAAAAAGTTTGGGAACCCCTGTTTTAGAGTATTGATTACAGCGTTTAGAATGTGATACATGAAAAGTGATGAAAGAGAATATGAGGAGAAAAGGCGTGTTAAGCATATGTTGAAGGTGAAAAGTACCAATCCTCTGTTTAAATGCAATAACGGACATTAGAGGCGAGGCGAGCCGGCTGGCGGGGAGGAGCCAGCAGAGGATATAGATAACAGCACCGAACGGATTTGCGCTTCTCTTCTTGCTCAGGAGAGCCAGATCACAGCTGTTTTCTGCCGGAACAATATTCTGTCTGTAACACTACCGCGCCTTTTTTTAATTAAAGTATCCCATTTGAATCTTTTCAGAGACTCCATTTAGTCTCATTTTAAAGCTTCTCTCCTGGACGCGAGAATAAAGAACATATTTAACAGTAGCAATGTTTACAAATTGGCTTATAACATGATATTTTTATTTTACTTGTAAAAAATAAATATGAGGTTGTACATGACTGCTTGACATAATCATAGACCTCTTATATATTTCCTCACATGTGTAGTTGTTTCTTTTCCCAAGCATACATTGAACTTGCATACACAGAAAACATAAAAGCCAAGCTGTTTTTGATTGCTTGAAAGAGTTTAATGGTATCTTTAAAAGTGTACCATCATATCTGTAGCGACTAAAAGTATTAGATGAAAGCAAAGCTGCAATAGGCAGTTGGGTCAATCAATATTTACTTACTGGTGTAGTGGGCCATCAACTGCTCTGTGTTGTTGTTTGTATTGAAGATACGCTATTTTCGGTGTCCACACACTGAGACAGCCTTCTCTAAAGCCTGGGTGGCTAATAATGCACCTTGATTTCTCGTCGGTGTCTTCTATCTGGTCAGTAGGTTGCAAACTGTCTATTTGTTCCATCACCTGCCAGATCTCTCTGCAGCATACACATTCATCTGCAGTGGGCATGCTTTCACAGCATTGACATGTAGCCTACACCTGAATATTGTACATAACATGAAAAAAAAAAAAAAAAAACAATATCTGCCGGACGTGTGAGGAACAGATGACAAATTAAGATCGACATTTAGTGCAGGTCAAATGAAATAAAACAGAATTTACCATTCAGTATTGCCGACTCGAGTCTCGCCGGCTGCGGAATCCGCTTCTCTTTCACAAGTTTCTGCCTCGTTGTTCGATTGCCGGGCAGGAGGCTCGTACTGATAAGGCAAGATGCCTTGAAGTGAAAGGCTAGCTGGTTCACTCTCTACTTCTGTAACTGAATCCAGATAACCCACCGAATCTGAGCTTGAATGATCGCTATCGCTGTCTGAAGTTGCCGCGTTGCTTGCCATTCTGACTGATTTTATCAAATGGCAATATTTGCCACGTGTGACGTCACCGCTCGTTCGGGAGTGATCGGGGGCGTACTCGGCAAACTTCGGAACCAACATCGTTTTTAACTTATATTATGTCATTTAATTATGACCAAACTTTAAAATAAAAAATAAAATTCTGGTGATATCTAAACTACATGTTAAAAAACACCTATGTTAGATGCATTACATGGCCTTTAATGAAAATCTTGATTGTATTTAGACATTTTAAAACAATGTTTAATCTAGAAATAATGACTCCAACATGAGGCACTCTAGCAGTCTTGCACATTCATGTTGAACTAGAAACAGTGAAAGTGTAATTCCCATTCCCCGTGAATGCAACATTAATAATACTGTTTGCAAAGTGTGCAAAGCATGGTGCAAACTAAGCTTGCAACTTGCAGCTGCAGCACTTCCCCCTCCCCCACTCTGTCCAAGCTGTGA